>NW_027593450.1:0-32191 GCF_964213995.1 Mustelus asterias
GAGAGAGCGACAGAGAGAGAAGAGAGCGGGCGAGAGACAGAGATAGAGGGAGGGTCGGAGAGAGAGCGAGGGACGGGGAGAGAGGGAGGGACAGAGAGAGAGAGAGGGATGGAGAGAGAGCGAGGGACGGAGAGAGAGCGAGGGACGGAGAGAGAGGGAGGGACAGAGAGAGAGAGGGATGGGGAGAGAGCGAGGGACAGAGAGAGAGAGGGACGGAGAGAGAGCGAGGGACGGAGAGACACAGAGAGAGAGAGAGAGAGAGGGACGGGAGAGAGAGAGAGACAGAGAGAGAGAGAGGGACGGACAGAGAGCGAGGGACGGAGCGAGAGACAGAGAGAGCGACAGAGAGAGGGAGAGGGACGGGGAGGGAGAGAGAGACAGACAGAGAGAGAGAGAGGAATGGAGAGAGAGCGAGGGATGGAGAGACACAGAGAGAGAGACAGTGAGAGAGGGACGGGGAGAGAGAGAGAGACAGAGAGAGAGAGAGGGACGGGGAGAGAGGGAGGGACGGGGAGAGAGGGAGGGACAGGGAGAGAGGGAGGGACGGAGAGAGCAAGGGACAGAGAGAGAGAGAGGGACGGGGAGGGAGAGAGAGGCAGACAGAGAGCGAGGGATGGAGAGACACAGAGAGAGAGACAGAGAGAGAGGGACGGGAGAGAGAGAGAGACAAGAGAGAGAGAGAGGGACGGAGAGAGAGACCGAGAGAGGGAGGAGAGACAGAGAGAGGGAGAGACAGGGAGGGTGTGGTAGAGGGAGGGAGGAAGTCGATGTTGAGGGTTGGGATGTTTCGGGGGAGGACAGAGAGGCAGTCATTCGATCAACAGCCCAAAACATTCCTCAATAAACCCCGGAACCCACAGCCCCGCCCCCTTGCCCGCCCCCTCCGCCCCCTCGCCCCCTCGCCCGCCAGGCCGAATTCAACAGTCCTGTGCCTGCCCCACCCCCCTCTTTCCCTCGGACCGGGAATCATCTTTCTGTTGCCATTTACACCTACCCCACTCCCAACCCCCTCCCACGCCCCCCCCACCCCACCACCCTCCCACTCCCCCCACCCACCCCACCACCCTCCCACTCCACCCCTGCCTCCCACCTCCCCCCACTCCTTCCGCATTCAAGGTTACCGACAGGGGAGACAGGCCATCAAAGTTTTGCACCTGGCACTCACCAGGACAGGACAGGACAGGCAAGAATCCCCAAATGTCAAACCCTCGCAACAATTTACACTGCAGGGAAAAAGTGGGAGAGGGGCGAGTGGCGAGGGAAGGGGGAGAGGGGAGGCTGTGCATGTTTGGTCGGTAAAGTGGACTCTGATTGGCCAATACGGGTGGGCAAGAACATATTCCCCTTCGATTCCAGGGAGGGGGGGGGACCGGGGTTTCCCCCGGGCGTGCGTGAGGAGGGGGCAGGTTGCTGCTTCTCCCCACCCCCCCGCCGCCCCTCCTCCACCACCCCACCTCGCTACGCGCAGCAACGCCCCCCCCAGCCAATCGGATATCAGCTTTGCAGCCAGGCAGCACCCATTCTCATTCCTGCGATATGAATCGTTGTGAGAGAGATTTTGGGAAATTTAGCGTTGGAAAATCCGCACTTTCCTTTCTGAGCTGCCATCAAACTCTCTCCTCCCCTGCGCTCTGTCTGAGGACACCCCCCGTTTGTCCTGGACTTAACCCCCCCAACCCGACCCCCCCCCCCACACCCACCGCCCCCCCACCCCCACTCCACCCCCCACCCCCACTCCACCCCCCCGGTTCTGTGCTTTCCGAAAATTGCTTAGATTACAAACTGTATGAAATTCTCTTCCTTGCCCCTAACCCTCCCTGCCCTTCCTCTCAACCGCTCCCTGGTTTCCCACTGTCCCCGCCCCCCCCTCGCTCCCCCACCACCACCTCCCCTCCACACACCAACACCCCCCCACACCGCACACACACAACCTCACCCCTTCATCAAGACCATTCCTTCACTCCCAAACCCGCAAACATGCCATGCTAAATTGCCCCTTAGTGTCCAAAGATGTGCAGGTTAGGGTGGATTGGCCATGCTAAATTGCCCCTTAGTGTCCAAAGATGTGTAGGTTAGGTGGATTGGCCATGCTAAATTGCCCCTTAGTGTCCAAAGATGTGTAAGTTAGGGGGATTGGCCATGCTAAATTGTCCCTTAGTGTCCAAAGATGTGTAGGTTAGGGTGGATTGGCCATGCTAAATTGCTCCTTAGTGTCCATAGATGTGTAGGTTAGGTGGATTGGCCATGCTAAATTGCCCTTAGTGACCAAAGATGTGTAGGTTAGGGTGGATTGGCCATGCTAAATTGCCCTTAGTGTCCAAAGATATGCGGGTTAGGTGGATTGGCCATGCCAAATTGTCCCTTAGTGTCTAAAGATGTGTAGTTGGGTGGATTGGCCATGCCAAATTGTCCCTTAGTGTCCAAAGATGTGTAGGTTAGGGTGGATTGGCCATGCCAAATTGTTCCTTAATGTCCAAAGATTTGTAGGTTAGGTGGATTGGCCATGCTAAATTGTCCCTTAGTGTCCAAAGATGTGTAGGTTAGGGTGGATTGGCCATGCTAAATTATCCCTCAGTGTCCAAAGATGTGCAGGTTAGGGGGATTGGCCATGCTAAATTGTCCCTTAGTGTCCAAAGATGTGTAGGTTAGGGTGGATTGGCCGTGCTAAATTGTCCCTTAGTGTCCAAAGATATGTAGTTGGGTGGATTGGCCATGCTAAATTGTCCCTTAGTGTCCAAAGATGTGTAGGTTAGGTGGATTGGCCATGCTAAATTGCCCCTTAGTGTCCAAAGATGTGCAGGTTAGGGTGGATTGGCCATGCCAAATTGTCCCTTAGTATCTAAAGATGTGTAGTTGGGTGGATTGGCCATGCCAAATTGTCCCTTAGTGTCCAAAGATGTGTAGGTTAGGGTGGATTGGCCATGCCAAATTGTTCCTTAATGTCCAAAGATTTGTAGGTTAGGTGGATTGGCCATGCTAAATTGTCCCTTAGTGTCCAAAGATGTGTAGGTTAGGGTGGATTGGCCATGCTAAATTATCCCTCAGTGTCCAAAGATGTGCAGGTTAGGGGGATTGGCCATGCTAAATTGTCCCTTAGTGTCCAAAGATGTGTAGGTTAGGGTGGATTGGCCGTGCTAAATTGTCCCTTAGTGTCCAAAGATATGTAGTTGGGTGGATTGGCCATGCTAAATTGTCCCTTAGTGTCCAAAGATGTGTAGGTTAGGGTGGATTGGCCATGCTAAATTGTCCCTTAGTGTCCAAAGATGTGTAGGTTAGGTGGATTGGCCATGCTAAATTGTTGCTTAGTGTCCAAAGATGTGTAGGTTAGGGTGGATTGGCCATGCTAAATTATCCCTCAGTGTCCAAAGATGTGCAGGTTAGGGGGATTGGCCATGCTAAATTGTACCTTAGTGTCCAAAGATGTGTAGGTTAGGGTGGATTGGCCATGCTAAATTGTCCCTTAGTGTCCAAAGATGTGCTGGTTAGGGTGGATTGGCCATGCTAAATTGTCCCTTAGTGTCCAAAGATGTGCTGGTTAGGGTGGATTGGCCATGCTAAATTGTCCCTTAGTGTCCAAAGATGTGTAGGTTAGGGGGATTGGCCATGCTAAATTATCCCTCAGTGTCCAAAGATGTGTAGGTTAGGTGGATTGGCCGTGCTAAATTGTCCCTCAGTGTCCAAAGATGTGTAGGTTAGGTGGATTGGCCATGCTAAATTATCCCTTAGTGTCAGGGGGATTTGCAGGGTAAACACATGGAGTAATGGGGGTAGGGCCTGGGTGGGATTGTGGTTGGTGCAGCCTCGATGGGCCGAATGGCCTCTTTCTGCACTGCACGGATTCTATGAATTCTCGTGAGAAAGTGTTGGCGTGTCCCAAGGTGGTCTTGAGAATGGGGTGAGGGGGTGCCGTCGCCCCTCTGGGCTGTGCCAGGCAGAGGGACAGGGGTGGTGACTGTCAAACAGTACGTGTGTGTGTGTGTGTGTGTGTGTGGTGTGTAGGTACACCCACGGCGCTGTTAGGGAGGGAGTTCCAGGATTGGTATTGGACATCAGTCAGTCCCTGTGTGTGTGTGTGGTGTAGGTACACCCACGGCGCTGTTGGGGAGGGAGTTCCAGGATTGGGATTGGTCATCAGTCAGTCCCCGTGTGTGTGTGGGGTGTAGGTACACCCACGGCGCTGTGAGGGAGGGAGTTCCAGGATTGTGATTGGACATCAGTCAGTCCCCGTGTGTGGTGTAGGTACACCCACGGCGCTGTTAGGGAGGGAGTTCCAGGATTGGGATTAGACATCAGTCAGTCCTCGTGTGTGTGTGTGGTGTAGGTACACTCACGGCGCTGTTAGGGAGGGAGCTCCAGGATTGTGATTGGACATCAGTCAGTCCCCGTGTGTGTGGTGTGTAGGTACACCCACGGCGCTGTTAGGGAGGGAGTTCCAGGATTGGGATTAGACATCAGTCAGTCCCTGTGTTTGTGGGGTGTAGGTACACCCACGGCGCTGTTAGGGAGGGAGTTCCAGGATTATGGGCCAAGCCACAGTGAAGGAATGATGGATATGTTTCCAAGTCAGGACGGTGTGCGTGGGGGTGTGTGTGTGGTGGGGGGGGGGGGGAGGGTCTCGGAGGGGGGGGAACTTGCAGGTGGTGGTGTTCCCCGTGCGTCTGCTGCTGCTCCCCCCGCGCCTTGTCCTTCTACGTTGGTCGAGGTGGCGGGTTTGGAAGGCGCTGTTCGAAGGAGCCTCGGCGAGTCGCTGCGGGGCATCCAGTAGTTGGTGCGCACAGCTGCCTCTGTGCGTCAGTGGTGAAGGGAGTGGATGTCGAAGGTGGGGGAGAGGGGGGGGGTTAGTGTTTCGATCGAGCCGCAGTATTTATATGGCTGGGTCCCCCCCAGGATGTTGATGGTGGGGGGAGAGGGGGAGTCAGCCATGGTGATGCCGTTGAATGTCAAGTGGGAAGAGGAGATGGTTAGATTCTCCCTTATTGGAGACGGCCATTGTCTGGGACACTTGCGTGTGGCCTGAATGTTTCTCGCCGCTTGTCAGCTTGAGCGTGGATATTGTCCAGATCTTGCTGCGTTTGGACTTGGCGGGGGGGGGGGGGGGGGGGGTTTATTCAACAAGGGGGCTGATTCGGCAAGACCACCTCAGGAGACGGAAGGGGCAGTTTGGCTATTGTTCAAGCAATGTCCCCCGTCACCTCATCTGTCAACATCAAACCCCATGCATGTCGCCGCCCCCCCCCCCCTGGCTTGAACCCCCTCCTCGGCTAGGCGGGGGTCGGGGGGGGCCGGGGGGAAACTCAAAACCAAACTTAGACACCAAACAGCCCCTCACTGCAAGCCACGCCAAACCTCAGCAACAAGCAGAACATGCCATGCAGGGGAAGAGGGGGTGTGAACGGGTGGTTGCTGGGGGGCCGTGGGGAGGGGGGGGGTGAAGGGAGGGGGTTACAGATTGGCTGAGCCCTGTGGAGACTCCACAGTAGCCCCTGGGACGAGGCATCTTCCCCCCACGGACGTCCGTCCCCTCGGGAAACAGGCAGAGCGCCGCACTGTGGGGTCAGTGCTGAGGGAGCGCCGCACTGTGGGAGGGTCAGTGCTGAGGGAGCGCCGCACTGTGGGAGGGTCAGTGCTGAGGGAGCGCCGCACTGTGGGAGGGTCAGTGCTGAGGGATTGCCGCACTGTGGGAGGGTCAGTGCTGAGGGAGCGCCGCACTGTGGGAGGGTCAGTGCTGAGGGAGCGCCGCACTGTGGGAGGGTCAGTGCTGAGGGAGCGTCGCACTGTGGGAGGGTCAGTGCTGAGGGAGTGCCGCACTGTGGGAGGGTCAGTGCTGAGGGAGTGCCGCACTGTGGGAGGGTCAGTGCTGAGGGAGCGCCGCACTGTGGGAGGGTCAGTGCTGAGGGAGCGCCGCACTGTGGGAGGGTCAGTGCTGAGGGAGCGCCACACTGTGGGAGGGTCAGTGCTGAGGGAGCGCCGCACTGTGTGGGAGGGTCGGCGCTGAGGGAGCGCCGCACTGTGTGGGAGGGTCGGCGCTGAGGGAGCGCCGCACTGTGGGAGGGTCAGTGCTGAGGGAGCGGACAAAATGAAAACAGAAACACAGGCAGAGACAAACAGCCCCGGGACACACAAAATTGCAGCCTCATCGCAACAAAAGCCAAGAGCGGAAGGACGGGGAGAGAGCGAGGAGGGGAGGGAAAGCGGGAGGACAGCAGGGTGGGGAAGGAGGTGGGGTGGAGGGAGGGGCTCGGGGGGGGGGGGGGGTGGGGATGCAGCGGGAAGAGAGAGGTACCTTGTTATGCCAGTGCATGACCTGGTTTCGGATGCATGGGGAGGCAGGGTTGGGCGGGGGAGAGACAGGACCAGAACAAAATAAGGCAGAGAGCGTGAGTCACAGGGTCCCAGCAAAGAAAGGGCAGAATCCGCACACAGAGACCGCAACCGAAATGAAAAACAGCCCCCCCTACACCCCCTCCCCATCTCTGTAACCTCCTCCAGCCCCCTACACCCCCTCCCCATCTCCGTAACCTCCTACAGTCCCCCTACACCCCCTCCCTATCTCTGTAACCCCCTCCAGCCCCCCCTACACCCCCTCCCCATCTCCGTAACCTCCTACAGTCCCCCTACACCCCCTCCCTATCTCTGTAACCTCCTCCAGCCCCCTACACCCCCTCCCTATCTCTGTAACCTCCTCCAGCCCCCTCCACCCCTCCCTATCTCTGTAACCTCCTCCAGCCCCCCTACACCGCCTCCCTATCTCTGTAACCTCCTCCAGCCCCCTACACCGCCTCCCTATCTCTGTAACCTCCTCCAGCCCCCCTACACCCCCTCCCTATCTCTGTAACCTCCTCCAGCCCCCTCCACCCCCTCCCTATCTCTGTCACCTCCTCCAGCCCCCTACACCCCTCCCTATCTCTGTAACCTCCTCCAGCCCCCTACACCCCCTCCCTATCTCTGTAACCTCCTCCAGCCCCCCTACACCCCCCTCCCTATCTCTGTAACCTCCTCCAGTCCCCCTACACCACCTCCCTATCTCTGTAACCTCCTCCAGTCCCCCTACACCACCTCCCTATCTCTGTAACCCCCTCCAGCCCCCTCCCTATCTCTGTAACCTCCTACAGCTCCCCTACACCCCCTCCCTATCACTGTAACCTCCTCCAGCCCCCTACACCACCTCCCTATCTCTGTAACCCCCTCCAGTCCCCCTACACCACCTCCCTATCTCTGTAACCTCCTCCAGTCCCCCTACACCACCTCCCTATCTCTGTAACCCCCTCCAGCCCCCCTCCCTATCTCTGTAACCTCCTCCAGCCCCCCTACACCCCCTCCCTATCTCTGTAACCTCCTCCAGCCCCCTCCACCCCTCCCTATCTCTGTAACCTCCTACAGCCCCCTACACCCCCCTCCCTATCTCTGTAACCTCCTCCAGCCCCCCTACACCCCCTCCCTATCTCTGTAACCTCCTACAGACCCCTACACCCCCTCCCTATCTCTGTAACCTCCTACAGACCCCTACACCCCCTCCCTATCTCTGTAACCTCCTCCAACCCCCCTACACCCCCTCCCTATCTCTGTAACCTCCTCCAGCCCCCCTACACCCCCTCCCTATCTCTGTAACCTCCTCCAGCCCCCTACACCCCCTCCCTATCTCTGTAACCTCCTACAGACCCCTACACCCCCTCCCTATCTCTGTAACCTCCTCCAGCCCCCCTACACCCCCTCCCCAACTCTGTAACCTCCTCCAGCCCCCCTACACCCCCTCCCTATCTCTGTAACCCCCTACACCCCTCCCCATCTCTGTAACCCCCTCCAGCCCCCTACACCGCCTCCCTATCTCCGTAACCTCCTCCAGCCCCCCTACACCGCCTCCCTATCTCTGTAACCTCCTCCAGCCCCCCTACACCCCCTCCCTATCTCTGTAACCTCCTCCAGCCCCCCCTACACCCCCCTCCCTATCTCTGTAACCCCCTACACCCCTCCCCATCTCTGTAACCTCCTCCAGCCCCCCCTACACCGCCTCCCTATCTCCGTAACCTCCTCCAGCCCCCCTACACCGCCTCCCTATCTCTGTAACCTCCTCCAGCCCCCCTACACCCCCTCCCTATCTCTGTAACCTCCTCCAGACCCCCTACACCCCCTCCCTATCTCTGTAACCTCCTCCAGCCCCCTACACCCCCTTCCTATCTCTGTAACCTCCTCCAGCCCCCCACACCCCCTCCCTATCTCTGTAACCACCTCCTGCCCCCTACACCCCCTCCCTATCTCTGTAACCACCTCCTGCCCCCTACACCCCCTCCCTATCTCTGTAACTTCCTCCAGCCCCCTACACCCCCTCGCTATCTCTGTACCCACCTCCAGCCCCCTACGCCCCCTCCCTATCTCTGTAACCTCCTCCAGCCCCCTCCCTATCTCTGTAACCTCCTCCGGCCCCCCTACACCACCTCCCTATCTCTGTAACCTCCTCCAGCCCCCCTACACCCCCTTCCTATCTCTGTACCCTCCTCCAGCCCACCTACACCCCCTCCCTATCTCTGTAACCTCCTCCAGTCCCCCGACACCCCCTCCCTATCTCTCCTCCAGCGCCCTACACCCCCTCCCTATCTCTGTAACCTCCTCCAGCCCCCTACACCCCCTCCCTATTTCTGTAACCTCCGCCAGCCCCCTACACCCCCCTCTCTATCTCTGTAACCTCCTCCAGCCCCTACACCCCCTCCCTATCTCTGTAACCGCCTCCAGCCCCCTCCCTATCTCTGTAACCTCCTCCAGCCCCCTTCACCCCCTCCCTATCTCTGTAACCTCCTCCAGCCCCCGACACCCCTCCCTATCTCTGTAACCTCCTCCAGCCCCCCTACACCCCTCCCTATCTCTGTAACCTCCTCCAGCCCCCTACACCCCCTCCCTATCTCTGTAACCTCCTCCAGCCCCCTACACCCCCCTCCCTATCTCTGTAACCTCCTCCAGCCCCCCTACACCCCCCTCCCTATCTCTGTAACCTCCTCCAGCCCCCTACACCCCCTCCCTATCTCTGTAACCTCCTCCAGCCCCCTACACCCCCCTCCCTATCTCTGTAACCTCCTCCAGCCCCCTACACCCCCTCCCTATCTCTGTAACCCCCCCAGCCCCGACACCCCCTCCCAATCTCTGTAACCTCCTCCAGCCCCCTACACCCGCTCCCTATCTCTGTAACCTCCTCCAGCCCCCTACACCCGCTCCCTATCTCTGTAACCTCCTCCAGCCCCCCTACACCCCCTCCCTATCTCTGTAACCTCCTACAATCCTCTGACATCTCTGTGTTCCTCCAATTCCGGCCTCTGGAGCATCTCCCCCCACCAATTCCCATCGCTCCACCATTGGCAGCCGTGTCATCAGCTGCTTGGGGCGCCGAGCTCTGGAATTCCCTCTGTAAACCTCTCCACCTCTCCCTCTGTCTCTGTCTCTCTCCCTCTGTCTCTCCTTCCCTCAGATGCCTCTTCAGACTGACATATTCAACTGAGACTTTGGCCAACTAGTCCTTGAGATATCCTTCTGTGGCGAGAGGCCATTCAGCCCCTCTCTCTCCAGCCTGTTACACAGGAACAGGAGGAGGCCATTCAGCCCCTCTATCTCCAGCCTGTTACACAGGAACAGAAGAAGACCATTCAGCCCCTCTCTCTCCAGCCTGTTACACAAGAACAGGAGGAGGCTATTCAGCCCCTCTCCTCAAGCCTCTTACACAAGAACAGGAGGAGGCCATTCAGCCCCTCTCCTCAAGCCTCTTGCACAAGAACAGGAGGAGGCCATTCAGCCCCTCTCCTCAAGCCTCTTACACAAGAACAGGAGGAGGCCATTCAGCCCCTCTCCTCCAGTCTGTCGCACAGGGACAGGAGGAGGCCATTCAGCCCACTATCGCTCAGCGATAGTCCAGAACTTGGGGTCAAACCATGACCCCCTAGTTCTGGGCTCCCCCCACCATTGGGAACATTCTTTCTGAATCTAACCCTGTCGAACACTGTTAGAATTTTATAAGTTTCTACGAGATCCCCTCTCACTCTTCGAAACTAAAAGTTAAAGTCAATTTATTAATCACAAGTTAGGTTGACATTAACACTGCAATGAAGTTACTGTGAAAATCCCCCGAGTCGCCCACACTCCGGCTCCTGTTCGGGGTGACACTGAGGGAGAATTTAGCACGGCCCAATCCACCCTAACCCAGCACGTCTTTCGGACTGTGGGAGGAAACCGGAGCACCCGGAGGAAACCCACGCAGACACGGGGAGAACGCGCAGACTCCGCACAGACAGTGACCCAAAGCCCAACTCCAAGCTCCAGTGAATATAATCCTCACCGACTTAGTCTGTCCTCATATGTCAGTCCTGCCATCCCAGGAATCAACTTGGTAAACCTTCGCTGAGCTCCCTCTATAGCAAGGAACATCCTTGTATATCTCAATCCGATCCCCCCTCAACCTTCTAAACCCCAGCAAGAACACTTAGAGTCATAGAGGTTTACAGCATGGAAACAGGCCCTTCGGCCCAACTTGTCCATGCTGCCCCTTTTTTTTAAACCCCTAAGCTAACCCCAATTGCCCACAGTTGGCCCATCTCCCTCTATACCCATCGCACCCATGTAACTATCTAAACGCTTTCCAAAAGACAAAATTGTACCCGCCTCTACTACTGCCTCTGGCAGCTCGTTCCAGACACTCACCACCCTCTGTGTGAAAAAATTGCCCCCTCTGGACCCTTTTGTATCTCTCCCCTCTCACCTTAAACCTACACCCTCTAGTTTTAGACTCCCCTACCTTTGGGGGAAAGATATTGACTATCTAGCTGATCTGTGCCCCTCATTATTTTATAGACCTCTATAAGATCACCCCTCAGCCTCCTACGCTCCAGAGAAAAAAGTCCCAGTCTATCCAGCCCCTCCTTATAACTCAATCCATCAAGTCCCGGGAGCATCCTAGTAAATCTTTTCCGCACTCTTTCTAGTTTAATGATATCCTTTCTATAATAGGGTGACCAGAACTGTACACAGTATTCCAAGTGTGGCCTTACCAATGTCTTGTACAACTTCAACAAGACGTCCCAACTCCCTGTATTCAATGTTCTGACCGATGAAACCAAGCGTGCCGAATGCCTTCTTCACCACTTTGTCCACCTTCTCTGAGTGTTGTGCTCCGATGGGGCAATGCGTCCCCCCCATTCTGGGCCGCACCCTTTCAAAGTTGTGGACTTTGACGGGGTACGGAAGGGGGAGTCGGGTGGCTCCAGACAGAGGCACGGGAATGGCCAGGCGGGATGGGGGGGGGGGGGGGTGCAAACCGGGGCTGCTGGGTTTTGGGGTGACAGGTGGGGGCGCGGTGGGGGGGGGAAGGTGGTTCTGGGAGCCTTCGGGAGGGTCCGGGGCGAAGGGCAAACATCCTCAGGGAAAAATGACCCCAACCCTAACCGGGGTAGGGCAGTGGGGGGGGGGGGGGGGGGTGGGGGGGGGAGGCGTTCTGTTCTGGTCACCAACTCCGGATGGGTGGGCCAGGCCCCAAGAGAGGTGGGGGGGAGGGGGGGCGGTGGGGGTGGACAGGGGGTGAGATCGGAGAGGGGGGGCAGTGGGGGGGAAGATGACGTGGACTGAGGGGCGGAGAGAGACATTCAGCCCCTCCTCCAGCCTGTTACACAGGGACAGGAGGAGGCCATTCAGCCCCTCTCCTCCAGCCTGTCGCACAGGGACAGGAGGAGGCCATTCAGCCCCTTTCCTCCAGCCTGTTACACAGGAACGGGGGGGGCCATTCAGCCCCTTTCCTCAAGCCTGTTACACAGGAACAGGAGGAGGCCATTCAGCCCCTTTCCTCCAGCCTGTCGCACAGGGACAGGAGGAGGCCATTCAGCCCCTTTCCTCCAGCCTGTTACACAGGAACAGGAAGAGGTCATTCAGCCCCTCTCCTTGAGCCTGTTACACAGGAACGGGGGGGGGCCATTCAGCCCCTCTCTCCTCGAGCCGGTTACACAGGGACAGGAGGAGGGCCATTCAGCCCCTCTCCTCGAGCCTGTTACACAGGGACAGGAGGAGGCCATTCAGCTCCTCTCCTTGAGCCTGTTACACAGGAACAGGAGGAGGCCATTCAGCCCCTCTCCTCCCTCTCCAGCCTGTTACACAGGAACAGGAGGAGGCCATTCAGCCCCTCCTCCAGCCTGTTACACAGGAATAGGAGGAGGCCATTCCACCCCTCTCCTCTAGCCTGTCGCACAGGGACAGGAGGAGGCCATTCTGCCCCTTTCCTCAAGCCTGTTACACGGGAACAGGAGGAGGCCATTCAGCCCCTTTCCTCCAGCCTGTTACAAAGGAACAGGAGGAGGCCATTCAGCCCCTCTCCTCCTCCTCCAGCCTGTTACACAGGAACAGGAGGAGGCCATTCAGCCCCTCTTCTCCTCCAGCCTGTTACACAGGAACAGGAGGAGGCCACTCAGCCCCTCTCCCTGAGCCTGTTACACAGGAACAGGAGGAGGCCATTCAGCCCCTTTCCTCCAGCCTGTTACACAGGAACAGGAGGAGACCATTCAGCCCCTTCTCCTCCAGCCTGTTACACAGGAACAGGAGGAGGCCATTCAGCCCCTTTGAGATTCGGTGCTATCCTTGGGTTTATTTACGAGCTGCACGTCGATGATGTGACTGTTCCTGTCCGCCGTCCCCAGCCCACCACCCCCCCACCCCTCCTCCCCAGCTCACCGCGCCGCGCCCCCCCCCCCGCCCCCTACCCCCTTACCGGCCCTCCCCTCCCCTCCGGGCCCCCTCACCTGTTTGTGTACTTTAGTAAGCTGATCCAGGTTGTTCTCCAGAAAGGAGATTTTCTGCTTTTGGGAGACGGTTCCCCCGGTATCGTCTGCTTCCTGCTCCACACTCTGGAGGGGGGGGGGAAACACGCACAGTCTCTGTGTCATTCATCCGTGGGACACGGGGCGTCGCTGGGCATGTGCCCCACCATTTATTGCCCATCCCGATAGTTGCCCCTCAGGGAGGGGCAGGTTGAGAGTCGACCACATTGGCTGTGGGGCTCTGGAGTCCCGTGTAGGCCCAGACCCGGATAAGGACGGCAGATTTCCTCCCCGAATGGGAACCAGATGGGTTTTTCCCCACAATCGTAGAATCCCAACAGTGCGGAAGGAGGCCGTTCGGCCCATCTAGTCTGCACCAACCAGAATCCCACCCAGACCCTATCCCCATAACTTCACACAATTACCCCTGCTAGTCCCCCTGACACTAAGGGGCAATTTAGCATGGCCAATCCACCCTAACCTACACATCTTTGGGACACTAAGGGGCAATTTAGCACGGCCAATCCACCCGAACCTACACATC
This sequence comes from Mustelus asterias, assembly GCF_964213995.1. Lineage (NCBI taxonomy): Eukaryota > Metazoa > Chordata > Chondrichthyes > Carcharhiniformes > Triakidae > Mustelus > Mustelus asterias. The sequence goes on from NW_027593450.1 coordinate 13,321, forward strand.
TTTGGACACTAAGGGGCAATTTAGCACGGCCAATCCACCCTAACCTACACATCTTTGGACACTAAGGGACAATTTAGCATGGCCAATCCACCTAACCTACACATCTTTGGACACTAAGGGGCAACTTAGCATGGCCCAATGCACCCTAACCTGCACATCTTTGGACACTAAGGGACAATTTAGCATGGCCAATCCACCCTAACCTACACATCTTTGGACACTAAGGGACAATTTAGCACGGCCAATCCACCCTAACCTACACATCTTTGGACACTAAGGGACAATTTAGCATGGCCAATCCACCTAACCTACACATCTTTGGACGCTAAGGGGCAATTTAGCATGGCCCAATGCACCCTAACCTGCACATCTTTGGACACTAAGGGACAATTTAGCATGGCCAATCCACCCTAACCTACACATCTTTGGACACTAAGGGACAATTTAGCATGGCCAATCCACCCTAACCAGCACATCTTTGGACACTAAGGGACAATTTAGCATGGCCAATCCACCCTAACCTGCACATCTTTGGACACTAAGGGACAATTTAGCATGGCCAATCCACCCTAACCTACACATCTTTGGGACACTAAGGGACAATTTAGCACGGCCAATCCACCCTAACCTGCACATCTTTGGACACTAAGGGGCAATTTAGCATGGCCAATCCCCCCTAACCTACACATCTTTGGACACTAAGGGACAATTTAGCATGGCCAATCCACCCAACCTACACATCTTTGGACACTAAGGGACAATTTAGCATGGCCAATCCACCCTAACCTGCACATCTTTGGACACTAAGGGACAATTTAGCATGGCCAATCCACCCTAACCAGCACGTCTTTCAGACTGTGGGAGGTAACCGGAGCACCCGGAGGAAACCCACACAGACACGGGGAGAACGTGCAGATTCCACACAGACAGCGATCCAAGGCCGGATCGACAATGGGTCATCAGTAGATTCTTAATCCCAGATATTTTTTATCGAATTCAAATTCCAACCAATCTGCCGTGGGCAGGATTCGAACCCGGGTCCCCCCAGAACGTCAGCTGAGTTTAATTATTATAGAAATTATAGAAACCCTACAGTGCAGAAGGAGGCCATTCGGCCCATCGAGTCTGCACCGACCACAATCCCACCCAGGCCCTACCCCCACATATTTTACCCGCTAATCCCTCCAACCTACGCATCCCAGGACTCTAAGGGGCAATTTTTTTAACCTGGCCAATCAATCTAACCCGCACATCTTTGGACTGTGGGAGGAAACCGGAGCACCCGGAGCAAACCCACGCAGACACGGGGAGAACGTGCAAACTCCAACACAGACAGTGACCCGAGCCGGGAATCAAACCCGGGACCCTGGAGCTGTGAAGCAGCAGTGCTAACCACTGTGCTACCGTGCCGCCCCTGGATGAATAGTCCAGGGATAATACCACTGGGACATTGCCCGTCCATTAGGGGTGAGGTCACGCCTCTCACCACAGCTCAGGACGGTTTAGATAAGAAGCGTGGATCGGTTGTGCTTTTAGCGAAACTCAAATCCAAAAATAACATGTCCTTAAAAAAAGATTCACGAAGCTTCAGAAAGAATGGACGAATAAATCGCATTTAGATAGCACCTATCACATGATAAAACTTTCTCCATACAGGAGGGGGTTACAGGGATAGGGAGGGTGTGTAGGGGGGCTGGAGGAGGTTACAGAGATAGGGAGGGGGTGAAGGGGGGCTGGAGGAGGTTACAGAGATAGGGAGGGGGTGTAGGGGGCTGGAGGGGGTTACAGAGATAGGGAGGGGGTGTAGGGGGCTGGAGGAGGTTACAGAGATAGGGAGGGCGTGTAGGGGGGGCTGGAGGAGGTTACAGAGATAGGGAGGGGGTGTGGAGGGGCTGGAGGAGGTTACAGAGATAGGGAGGGGGTGTAGGGGGGGCTGGAGGAGGTTGCAGAGATAGGGAGCGGGTGTGGAGGGGCTGGAGGAGGGTACAGAGATAGGAAGGAGGTGTAGGGGGGCTGGAGGAGGTTACAGAGATAGGGAGGGGGTGTAGGGGGCTGCAGGAGGTTACAGAGATAGGGAGGGAGTGTGGAGGGGCTGGAGGAGGTTACAGAGATAGGGAGGGGGTGTAGGGGGCTGGAGGAGGTTACAGAGATAGGGAGGGGGTGTGGAGGGGCTGGAGGAGGTGACAGAGATAGGGAGCGGGTGTAGGGGGGCTGGAGGAGGTTACAGAGATAGGGAGGGGGTGTAGGGGGGCTGGAGGAGGTTACAGAGATAGGGAGGGGGTGTAGGGGGCTGGAGGAGGTTACAAAGATAGGGAGGGGGTGTGGAGGGGCTGGAGGAGGTGACAGAGATAGGGAGGGGGTGTAGGGGGGCTGGAGGAGGTTACAGAGATAGGGAGGGGGTGTAGGGGGGCTGGAGGAGGTTACAGAGATAGGGAGGGTGTGTAGGGGGCTGGAGGAGGTTACAGAGATAGGGAGGGGGTGTAGGGGGTTGGAGGAGGTTACAGAGATAGGGAGGGGGTGTAGGGGGGCTGGAGGAGGTTACAGAGATAGGGAGGGGGTGTAGGGGGCTGGAGGAGGTTACAGAGATAGGGAGGGGGTGTAGGGGGTTGGAGGAGGTTACAGAGATAGGGAGGGGGTGTAGGGGGGCTGGTGGAGGTCACAGAGATAGGGAGGGGGTGTAGGGGGGCTGGAGGAGGTTACAGAGATAGGGAGGGGGTGTAGGGGGGCTGGAGGAGGTTACAGAGATAGGGAGGGGGTGTAGGGGGGCTGGAGGAGGTTACAGAGATAGGGAGGGGGTGTAGGGGGCTGGAGGATGTTACAGAGATAGGGAGGGGGTGTAGGTGCTGGAGGAGGTTACAGAGATAGGGAGAGGGTGTAGGGGGGCTGGAGGAGGTTACAGAGATAGTGAGGGGGTGTAGGGGGCTGGAGGAGGTTACAGAGATAGGGAGGGGGGTGTAGGGGAGCTGGAGCAGGTTACAGAGATAGGGAGGGGGTGTAGGGGGCTGGAGGAGGTTACAGAGATAGGGAGGGGGTGTAGGGGGGCTGGAGGAGGTTACAGAGATAGGGAGGGGGTGTAGGGGGGCTGGAGGAGGTTGCAGAGATAGGGAGCGGGTGTGGAGGGGCTGGAGGAGGTTACAGAGATAGGGAGGGGGTGTAGGGGGCTGGAGGAGGTTACAGAGATAGGGAGGGGGTATTGGGGGCTGGAGGATGTTACAGAGATAGGGAGGGGGTGTAGGTGCTGGAGGAGGTTACAGAGATAGGGAGGGGGTGTAGGGGGCTGGAGGAGGTTACAGAGATCGGGAGGGGGTGTAGGGGGCTGGAGGAGGTTACAGAGATAGGGAGGGGATGGAGCGGGGCTGGAGAAGGTTACAGAGATAGGGAGGGGGTGTAGGGGCTGGAGGAGGTTACAGAGTTAGGGAGGGGGTGTAGGGGGGCTGGAGGGGGTTACAGAGATAGGGAGGGGGTGTAGGGGGCTGGAGGGGGTTACAGAGATAGGGAGGGGGTGTAGGGGGGACTGGAGGGGGTTACAGAGATAGGGAGGGGGTGTAGGGGGCTGGAGGAGGTTACAGAGATAGGGAGGGGATGTAGCGGGGCTGGAGAAGGTTACAGAGATAGGGAGGGGGTGTAGGGGCTGGAGGAGGTTACAGAGTTCGGGAGGGGGTGTAGGGGGGCTGGAGGGGGTTACAGACATAGGGAGGGGGTGTAGGGGGCACTGGAGGGGGTTACAGAGATAGGGAGGGGGTGTAGGGGGCTGGAGGAGGTTACAGAGATAGGGAGGGGGTGTAGGGGGACTGGAGGAGGTTACAGAGATAGGGAGGGGGTGTAGGGGGGCTGGAGGAGGTTACAGAGATAGGGAGGGGGGTGTAGGGGGGCTGGAGGAGGGTACAGAGACAGGGAGGGGGTGTAGGGGGGCTGGAGGAGGTTACTGAGATAGGGAGGGGGTGTAGGTGCTGGAGGAGGTTGCAGAGATAGGGAGCGGGTGTGGAGGGGCTGGAGGAGGTTACAGAGATAGGGAGGGGTGTGCAGGGAGCTGGAGGAGGTTACAGAGATAGGGAGGGGGTGTAGGTGCTGGAGGAGGTTGCAGAGATAGGGAGCGGTTGTGGAGGGGCTGGGGGAGGGTACAGAGATAGGGAGGGGGTGTCGGGGGCTGGAGGAGGTTACAGAGATAGGGAGGGGGTGTAGGGGGTTGGGGGAGGTTACAGAGATAGGGAGGGGGTGTAGGGGGGCTGGAGGAGGTTACAGAGATAGGGAGGGGGTGTAGGGGGGCTGGAGGAGGTTACAGAGATAGGGAGTGGGTGTAGGGGGCTGGAGGACGTTAAAGAGATAGGGAGGGGGTGTAGGGGGGCTGGAGGAGGTTACAGAGATAGGGAGGGGGTGTAGGGGGCTGGAGGAGGTGACAGAGATAGGGAGGGGGTGTAGGGGGGCTGGAGGAGGTGACAGAGATAGGGAGGGGGTGTAGGGGGGCTGGAAGAGGTTACAGAGATAGGGAGGGGGTGTAGGGGGGCTGGAGGAGGTGACAGAGATAGGGAGGGGGTGTAGGGGGGCTGGAGGAGGTTACAGAGATAGGGAGGGGGTGTAGGGGGGGCTGGAGGAGGTTACAGAGATAGGGAGGGGGTGTAGGGGGTGCTGGAGGAGGTTACAGAGATAGGGAGGGGGTGTAGGGGGGGCTGGAGGAGCTGACAGAGATAGGTAGGGGAGGTTGGTCTTGCTGAGAGGGAGGAGATGGGGTTGGAAGCTTGTCCTGCGGTTCTGTACGACACAGGGACCGAGGATGGAATGTTCCTCCCTCAGGTTCCCGGAGCTGAAGGCTGAAAAATCCGTGCTTGGGAATCAACTGCAGAGTAACGGGAACCATTTCTACACATACTGTGGTCTTGGCTCTGGCTGGGGGCCCCGGAATTACTGACCCACAGATCACTGAGCCTGGGGAAGGAGGTCCCAGGTCACTTACTTTTCTGACGCGTGTGGTGAGGTCTTGAACAAAAAGTTTCCGTAGGTTATGAAGAGTTTGGAGTTCTCGCGACTGCAAAGAGAGAGGGATAAAACACGGGGTTAGATACAGAGTAAAGCTCCCTCTACACTGTCCCCCCCATCAAACACTCCCAGGACAGGGACAGCACGGGGTTAGGGACAGAGTAAAGCTCCCTCTACACTGTCCCCATCAAACACTCCCAGGACAGGTACAGCACGGGGTTAGATACAGAGTAAAGCTCCCTCTACACTGTCCCCCATCAAACACTCCCAGGACAGGTACAGCATGGGGTTCGATACAGAGTAAAGCTCCCTCTACACTGTCCCCCCATCAAACACTCCCAGGACAGGTACAGCATGGGGTTAGATACAGAGTAAAGCTCCCTCTACACTGTCCCCCATCAAACACTCCCAGGACAGGTACAGCACGGGGTTAGATACAGAGTAAAGCTCCCTCTACACTGTCCCCCATCAAACACTCCCAGGACAGGTACAGCATGGGGTTAGATACAGAGTAAAGCTCCCTCTACACTGTCCCCCCATCAAACACTCCCAGGACAGGTACAGCACGGGGTTAGATACAGAGTAAAGCTTCCTCTCCACTGTCCCCATCAAACACTCCCAGGACAGGTACAGCACGGGGGTTAGACACAGAGTAAAGCTCCCTCTACACTGTCCCCCATCAAACACTCCCAGGACAAGTACAGCACGGGGTTAGATACAGAGTAAAGCTCCCTCTGCACTGTCCCCATCAAACACTCCCAGGACAGGTACAGCACGGGGTTAGATACCGGGTAAAGCTCCCTCTACACTGTCCCCATCAAACACTCCCAGGACAGGTACAGCACGGGGTTAGATACAGAGTAAAGCTCCCTCTACACTGTCCCCATCAAACACTCCCAGGACAGGTACAGCACGGGGTTAGACACAGAGTAAAGCTCCCTCTACACTGTCCCCCATCAAACACTCCCAGGACAAGTACAGCACGGGGTTAGATACAGAGTAAAGCTCCCTCGACACTGTCCCCCCATCAAACACTCCCAGGACAGGTACAGCACGGGGTTAGATACAGAGTAAAGCTCCCTCTACACTGTCCCCATCAAACACTCCCAGGACGGGTACAGCACGGGGTTAGATACAGAGTAAAGCTCCCTCTACACTGTCCCCCCATCAAACACTCCCAGGACAGGTACAGCACAGGGTTAGATACAGAGTAAAGCTCCCTCTACACTGTCCCCCCATCAAACACTCCCAGGACAGATACAGCACGGGGTTAGATACAGAGTAAAGCTCCCTCTACACTGTCCCCCATCAAACACTCCCCAGGACAGGTACAGCACGGGGTTAGATACAGAGTAAAGCTCCCTCTACACTGTCCCCCATCAAACACTCCCAGGACAGGTACAGCACGGGGTTAGATACAGAGTAAAGCTCCCTCTACACTGTCCCCCATCAAACACTCCCAGGACAGGTACAGCACGGGGTGAGATACAGAGTAAAGCTCCCTCTACACTGTCCCCCATCAAACACTCCCAGGACAGGTACAGCACGGTGTTAGATACAGAGTAAAGCTCCCTCTACACAGTCCCCCATCAAACACTCCCAGGACAGGTACAGCACGGGGTTAGATACAGAGTAAAGCTCCCTCTACACTGTCCCCCATCAAACACTCCCAGGGACAGATAGGGGGTCCCTCACACCGCAGTAGCTCCCTCCCCGGTTGCAGATGGTGAGATATTCAATACTTACGACAGTCTCCTCAAGACCTTTAAGATCCTGTTTGGATTGTTCGTGTTTGTCATGCAGAAATCTGCGGGGAAGATTAGAACACGCATGTCAGAGGCGTGGCTGTGCGTGTTACACACCTTCCCAAAGACCACCGAGTTCCCACTTCCCCCTCTGCCGAAACCCTCCTTCCACACCCCCTCCCTATCTCTGTAACCCCCTCCAGCCCCCTACACCCCCCTCCCTATCTCTGTAACCTCCTCCAGCCCCCTACACCCCCTCCCTATCTCTGTAACCTCCTCCAGCCCCCCTGCACCCCCTCCCTATCTCTGTAACCTCCTCCAACCCCCCTACACCCCCCTCCCTATCTCTGTAACCTCCTCCAACCCCCCTACACCCCCTCCCTATCTCTGTAACCTCCTCCAACCCCCCTACACGCCCTCCCTATCTCTGTAACCTCCTCCAGCCCCTACACCCCCTCCCTATCTCTGTAACCTCCTCCAGCCCCCCTACACCCCCTCCCTATCTCTGTAACCTCCTCCAGCCCCCTACACCCCCTCCCTATCTCTGTAACCTCCTCCAGCCCCCCTACACCCCCTCCCTATCTCTGTAACCTCCTCCAGCCCCACTACACCCCCTCCCTATCTCTGTAACCTCTTCCAGCCCCTACACCCCCTCCCTATCTCTGTAACCCCCTCCAGCCCCCTACACCCCCTCCCTATCTCTGTAACCCCCTCCAGCCCCCTACACCCCCTCCCTATCTCTGTAACCTCCTCCAGCCCCCTACACCTCCTCCCTATCTCTGTAACCTCCTCCAGCCCTCTACACCCCCTCCCTATCTCTGTAACCTCCTCCAGCCCCCCTACACCCCCCTCCCTATCTCTGTAACCTCCTCCAACCCCCCTACACCCCCTCCCTATCTCTGTAACCTCCTCCAGCCCCCTGCACCCCCTCCCTATCTCTGTAACCTCCTCCAGCCCCCTGCACCCCCTCCCTATCTCTGTAACCTCCTCCAGCCCCCCTACACCCCCCTCCCTATCTCTGTAACCTCCTCCAGCCCCCCTACACCCCCTCCCTATCTCTGTAACCTCCTCCAACCCCCCTACACCCCCCTCCCTATCTCCTGTAACCTCCTCCAACCCCCCTACACCCCTCCCTATCTCTGTAACCTCCTCCAACCCCCCCTACACGCCCTCCCTATCTCTGTAACCACCTCCAGCCCCCCCTACACCCCCCTCCCTATCTCTGTAACCTCCTCCAGCCCCCCTACACCCCCTCCCTATCTCTGTAACCTCCTCCAGCCCCCCTACACCCCCTCCCTATCTCTGTAACCACCTCCAGCCCCCCCTACACCCCCTCCCTATCTCTGTAACCTCTCCAGCCCCCCTACACCCCCTCCCTATCTCTGTAACCTCCTCCAGCCCCCTACACCCCTCCCTATCTCTGTAACCTCCTCCAGCCCCCTACACCTCCTCCCTATCTCTGTAACCTCCTCCAACCCCCCTCCACCCCCTCCCTATCTCTGTAACCTCCTCCAGCCCCCTACACCCCTCCCTATCTCTGTAACCTCCTCCAGCTCCCCAACACCCCCTCCCTATCTCTGAAACCTCCTCCAGCCGCCCAACACCCCCTCCCTATCTCTGAAACCTCCTCCAGCCCCCTTACACCCCCTCCCTATCTCTGTAACCTCCTCCAGCCCCTACCCCCCTCCCTATCTCTGTCACCTCCTCCAGCCCCCTACACCCCCTCCCTATCTCTGTAACCTCACTCCAGTCCCCTACACCCCCTCCCTATCTCTGTCACCTCCTCCAGCCCCCCTACACCCCCTCCCTATCGCTGTAACCTCCTCCAGCCCCCTACACCCCCCTCCCTATCTCTGTAACCTCCTCCAGCCCCCCTACACCCCCCTCCCTATCTCTGTAACCTCCTCCAGCCCCCTACACCCCCTCCCTATCTTTGTAACCTCCTCCAGCCCCCCTACACCCCCTCCCTATCTCTGTAACCTCCTCCAACCCCCTACACCCCCTCCCTATCTCTGTAACCTCCTCCAACCCCCCTACACCCCCTCCCTATCTCTGTAACCTCCTCCAGCCCCCCTACACCCCACTCCCCTATCTCTGTAACCTCCTCCAGCCCCCTACACCCCCCTCCCTATCTCTGTAACCTCCTCCAGCCCCCCTACACCCCCTCCCTATCTCTGTAACCTCCTCCAGCCCCCCTACACCCCCTCCCTATCTCTGTAACCTCCTCCAGCCCCCTACAACCCCCTCCCTATCTCTGTAACCTCCTCCAGCCCCCCTACACCCCCTCCCTATCTCTGTAACCTCCTCCAGCCCCCTACACCCCCTCCCTATCCCTGTAACCCCCTCCAGCCCCCTACACCCCCCTCCCTATCTCTGTAACCCCCTCCAGCCCCCTACACCCCCTCCCTATCTCTGTAACCCCCTCCAGCCCCCTACACCTCCTCCCTATCTCTGTAACCTCCTCCAGCCCCCTACACCCCCTCCCTATCTCTGTAACCTCCTCCAGCCCTCTACACCCCCTCCCTATCTCTGTAACCTCCTCAGCCCCCTACACCCCTCCCTATCTCTGTAACCTCCTCCAGCCCCCTACACCTCTCCCTATCTCTGTAACCTCCTCCAACCCCCTACACCCCCTCCCTATCACTGTAACCTCCTCCAGCCCCCTACACCCCCTCCCTATCTCTGTAACCTCCTCCAACCCCCTACACCCCCTCCCTATCTCTGTAACCCCCTCCAGCCCCCTACACCCCCTCCCTATCACTGTAACCTCCTCCAGCCCCCTACACCCCCTCCCTATCTCTGTAACCCCCTCCAGCCCTCTACACCCCCTCCCTATCTCTGTAACCTCCTCCAGCCCTCTACACCCCCTCCCTATCTCTGTAACCCCCTCCAGCCCTCTACATCCCCTCCCTATCTCTGTAACCCCCTCCAGCCCTCTACACCCCTCCCTATCTCTGTAACCTCCTCCAGCCCCCCTACACCCCCTCCCTATCTCTGTAACCTCCTCCATCCCCCCTACACCCCCTCCCTATCTCTGTAACCTCCTCCATCCCCCCTACACCCCCTCCCTATCTCTGTAACCTCCTCCAGCCCCCTACACCCCCTCCCTATCTCTGTGACCTCCTCCATCCCCCTACACCCCCTCCCTATCTCTATAACCCCCTCCAGCCCCCTCCACCCCCTCCCTATCTCTGTAACCTCCTCCAGCCCCCCTACACCCCCTCCCTGTCTCTGTAACCTCCTCCTGCCCCCGACACCCCCTCCCTATCTCTGTAACCTCCTCCAGCCCCCCTACACCCCCCTCCCTATCTCTGTAACCTCCTCCAACCCCCTTACACCCCCTCCCTATCTCTGTAACCCCCTCCAGCCCCCTACACCCCCTCCCTATCTCTGTAACCTCCTCCATCCCCCCTACACCCCCTCCCTATCTCTGTAACCTCCTCCAGCCCCCTACACCCCCTCCCTATCTCTGTAACCTCCTCCAGCCCCCCCCTACACCCCTCCCTATCTCTGTAACCTCCTCCATCCCCCCTACACCCCCTCCCTATCTCTGTAACCTCCTCCTGCCCCCTACACCCCCTCCCTATCTCTGTAACCTCCTTCATCCCCGACACCCCCTCCCTATCTCTGTAACCTCCTCCAGCCCCCTACACCCCCTCCCTATCTCTGTAACCTCCTCCAGTGCCCCTACACCCCCTCCCTATCTCTGTGACCTCCTCCATCCCCCTACACCCCCTCCCTATCTCTGTAACCTCCTCCAGCCCCTACACCCCCTCCCTATCTCTGTGACCTCCTCCATCCCCCTACACCCCCTCCCTATCTCTGTAACCTCCTCCAGTGCCCCTACACCCCCTCCCTATCTCTGTAACCTCCTCCAGCCCCCTACACCCCCTCCCTATCTCTGTGACCTCCTCCATCCCCCTACACCCCCTCCCTATCTCTGTAACCTCCTCCAGTGCCCCTACACCCCCTCCCTATCTCTGTAACCTTCTCCAGCTCCCTCCACCCTCTCCCTATCTCTGTAACATTCTCCAGCTCCCTCCACCCTCTCCCTATCTCTGTAACCCCCTCCAGCCCCCTACATCCCCTCCATATCTCTGTAACCCCCTCCAGCCCCCTACACCCCTCCCTATTTCTGTAACCTCCTCCAGCCCCCTACACCCCCTCCCTATCTCTGTAACCACCTCCAGTCCCCCTACACCCCCTCCCTATCTCTGTCACCTCCTCCAGCCCCCTACACCCCCTCCCTATCTCTGTAACCTCCTCCATCCCCCTACACCCCCTCCCTATCTCTGTAACCTCCTCCAGCCCCCTACACCCCCTCCCTATCTCTGTAACCCCCTCCAACCCCCTACACCCCCTCCCTATCTCTGTAACCTCCTCCAGCCCCTACACCTCCTCCCTATCTCTGTAAGCCCCTCCATCCCCCTACACCCCCTCCCTATCTCTGTAACCCCTCCAGCCCCCTACACCCCCTCCCCTATCTCTGTAACCTCCTCCAACCCCCCTACACCCACTCCCTATCTCTGTAACCTCCTCCAGCCCCCCCTCCCTATCGCTGTAACCTCCTCCAGCCCCCTACACCCCCTCCCTATCTCTGTAACCTCCTCCAACCCCCCTACACCCCCTCCCTATCTCTGTAACCTCCTCCAGCCCCTTACACCCCCTCCCTATCTCTGTAACCTCCTCCAGCCCCTACACCCCCTCCCTATCTCTGTAACCTCCTTCAGCCCCCTACACCCCCTCCCTATCTCTGTAACCTCCTCCAGCCCCCAACACCCCCTCCCTATCTCTGTAACCCCCTCCAGCCCCCTCCACCCCCTCCCTATCTCCTGTAACCTCCTCCAGCCCCTACACCCCCTCCCTACCTCTGTAACCTCCTCCAGCCCCTACATCCCATCCCTATCTCTGTAACCTCCTCCAGCCCCCAACACCCCTCCCTATCTCTGTAACCTCCTCCAGCCCCCTACACCTCCTCCCTATCTCTGTAACCTCCTCCCAACCCCCCTCCAGCCCCTCCCTATCTCTGTAACCTCCTCCAGCCCCCTACACCCCCTCCCTATCTCTGTAACCTCCTCCAGCCCCCTACACCCCCTCCCTATCTCCTGTAACCTCCTCCAGCCCCCTACACCCCCTCCCTATCTCTGTAACCTCCTTCAGCCCCCCTACACCCCCTCCCTATCTCTGTAACCTCCTCCATTCCCCCTCTACACCCCCCTCCCTCTCTCTGTACCTCCTACAGCTCCCCAACACCCCCTCCCTATCTCTGAAACCTCCTCTAGTCCCTCTACACCCCCTCCCTATCTCTGTAACCTCCTCCAGCCCCCTACACCCCCTCCCTATCTCTGTAACCTCCTCCAGCCCCCTTACACCCCCTCCCTATCTCTGTAACCTCCTCCAGCCCCTACACCTACTCCCTATCTCTGTAACCCCCTCCATCCCCCTACACCCCCTCCCTATCTCTGTAACCTCCTCCAGCCCCCTACACCCCCTCCCTATCTCTGTAACCTCCTCCAACCCCTACACCCCCTCCCTATCTCTGTAACCTCTCCAGCCCCCCCTCCCTATCGCTGTAACCTCCTCCAGCCCCCTACACCCCCTCCCTATCTCTGTAACCTCCTCCAACCCCCTACACCCCCTCCCTATCTCTGTAACCTCCTCCAGCCCCCTACACCCCCTCCCTATCTCTGTAACCCCCTCCAGCCCCCTACACCCCTCCCTATCACTGAACCTCCTCCAGCCCCCTACACCCCCTCCCTATCTCTGTAACCTCCTCCAGCCCCCTTACACCCCCTCCCTATCTCTGTAACCTCCTCCAGCCCCTACACCTCCTCCCTATCTCTGTAACCCCCTCCATCCCCCTACACCCCTCCCTATCTCTGTAACCTCCTCCAGCCCCCTACACCCCCTCCCTATCTCTGTAACCTCCTCCAACCCCCCTACACCCCCTCCCTATCTCTGTACCTCCTCCAGCCCCCCCTCCCTATCGCTGTACCTCCTCCAGCCCCTACACCCCCTCCCTATCTCTGTAACCTCCTCCAACCCCCTACACCCCCTCCCTATCTCTGTAACCTCCTCCAAGCCCCCTACACCCCCTCCCTATCTCTGTAACCCCCTCCAGCCCCCTACACCCCCTCCCTATCACTGTAACCTCCTCCAGCCCCCTACACCCCTTCCCTATCTCTGTAACCCCCTCCAGCCCTCTACACCCCCTCCCTATCTCTGTAACCTCCTCAGCCCTCGACACCCCCTCCCTATCTCTGTAACCCCCTCCAGCCCTCTACACCCCCTCCCCTATCTCTGTAACCCCCTCCAGCCCTCTACACCCCTCCCTATCTCTGTAACCTCCTCCAGCCCCCCTACAACCCCTCCCTATCTCTGTAACCTCCTCCATCCCCCTACACCCCCTCCTATCTCTGTAACCTCCTCCATCCCCCCTACACCCCCTCCCTATCTCTGTAACCTCCTCCCAGCCCCCTACACCCCCTCCCTATCTCTGTGACCTCCTCCATCCCCCTACACCCCCTCCCTATTTCTATAACCCCCTCCACCCCCTCCCTATCTCTGTAACCTCCTCCAGCCCCCCTACACCCCCTCCCTATCTCTGTAACCTCCTCCTGCCCCCGACACCCCCTCCCTATCTCTGTAACCTCCTCAGCCCCCCTACACCCCTCCCTATCTCTGTAACCTCCTCCAGCCCCCTACACCCCCTCCCTATCTCTGTAACCCCCTCCAGCCCCCTCCACCCCCTCCCTATCTCTGTAACCTCCTCCAGCCCCTACACCCCCTCCCTATCTCTGTAACCTCCTCCAGCCCCTACATCCCCTCCCTATCTCTGTAACCTCCTCCAGCCCCCTACACCCCTCCCTATCTCTGTAACCTCCTCCAGCCCCCTACACCTCCTCCCTATCTCTGTAACCTCCTCCAACCCCCCTCCAGCCCCTCCCTATCTCTGTAACCTCCTCCAGCCCCCTACACCCCCTCCCTATCTCTGTAACCTCCTCCAGCCCCCTACACCCCCTCCCTATCTCTGTACCTCCTCCAGCCCCCTACACCCCCTCCCTATCTCTGTAACCTCCTCCAGCCCCCCCTAAACCCCTCCCTATCTCTGTAACCTCCTCCATCCCCCTCTACACCCCCCCATATCTCTGTAACCTCCTCCAGCTCCCCAACACCCCCTCCCTATCTCTGAAACCTCCTCTAGTCCCTCTACACCCCCTCCCTATCTCTGTAACCTCCTCCAGCCCCCTACACCCCCTCCCTATCTCTGTAACCTCCTCCAGCCCCTTACACCCCCTCCCTATCTCTGTAACCTCCTCCAGCCCCTACACCTCCTCCCTATCTCTGTAACCCCCTCCATCCCCTACACCCCCTCCCTATCTCTGTAACCTCCTCCAGCCCCCTACACCCCCTCCCCTATCTCTGTAACCTCCTCCAACCCCCCTACACCCCCTCCCTATCTCTGTAACCTCCTCCAGCCCCCCCTCCCTATCGCTGTACCTCCTCCAGCCCCTAAACCCCCTCCCTATCTCTGTAACCTCCTTCAACCCCCTACACCCCTCCCTATCTCTGTAACCTCCTCCAGCCCCCTACACCCCCTCCCTATCTCTGTAACCCCCTCCAGCCCCCTACACCCCCTCCCTATCACTGTAACCTCCTCCAGCCCCCTACACCCCCTCCCTATCTCTGTAACCTCCTCCAGCCCCCTTCACCCCCTCCCTATCTCTGTAACCTCCTCCAGCCCCTACACCTCCTCCCTATCTCTGTAACCCCCTCCATCCCCCTACACCCCCTCCCTATCTCTGTAACCTCCTCCAGCCCCCTACACCCCCTCCCTATCTCTGTAACCTCCTCCAACCCCCCTACACCCCCTCCCTATCTCTGTAACCTCCTCCAGCCCCCCTCCCTATCGCTGTAACCTCCTCCAGCCCCCTCCCTATCTCTGTAACCTCCTCCAACCACCCTACACCCCCTCCCTATCTCTGTAACCTCCTCCAGCCCCCTACACCCCCTCCCTATCTCTGTAACCCCCTCCAGACCCCTACACCCCTCCCATCACTGTAACCTCCTCCAGCCCCTACACCCCCTCCCTATCTCTGTAACCTCCCTCCAGCCCTCTACACCCCCTCCCTATCTCTGTAACCTCCTCCAGCCCTCTACACCCCCTCCCTATCTCTGTAACCCCCTCCAGCCCTCTACACCCCCTCCCTATCTCTGTAACCCCCTCCAGCCCTCTACACCCCTCCCTATCTCTTGTAACCTCCTCCAGCCCCCCTACACCCCCTCCCTATCTCTGTAACCTCCTCCATCCCCCCTACACCCCCTCCCTATCTCTGTAACCTCCTCCAACCCCCTACACCCCCTCCCTATCTCTGTAACCTCCTCCAGCCCCTACACCCCTCCCTATCTCTGTGACCTCCTCCATCCCCCTACACCCCCTCCCTATCTCTATAACCCCCTCCACCCCCTCCCTATCTCTGTAACCTCCTCCAGCCCCCCTACACCCCCTCCCTATCTCTGTAACCTCCCTCCTGCCCCCGACACCCCCCTCCCTATCTCTGTAACCTCCTCCAGCCCCCCTACACCCCCTCCCTATCTCTGTAACCTCCTCCAACCCCCTTACACCCCCTCCCTATCTCTGTAACCCCCTCCAGCCCCCTACACCCCCTCCCTATCTCTGTAACCTCCTCCATCCCCCCTACACCCCCTCCCTATCTCTGTAACTCCTCCAGCCCCCTACCCCCCCTCCCTATCTCTGTACCTCCTCCAGCCCCCCCTACACCCCTCCCTATCTCTGTAACCTCCTCCATCCCCCTACACCCCTCCTATCTCTGTAACCTCCTCCTGCCCCCTACACCCCTCCCTATCTCTGTAACCTCCTTCATCCCCGACACCCCCTCCCTATCTCTGTAACCTCCTCCAGCCCCCTACACCCCTCCCTATCTCTGTGACCTCCTTCATCCCCCTACACCCCCTCCCTATCTCTGTAACCTCCTCCAGTGCCCCTACACCCCCTCCCTATCTCTGTGACCTCCTCCATCCCCACACCGCCTCCCTATCTCTGTAACCTCCTCCAGCCCCTACACCCCCTCCCTATCTCTGTGACCTCCTCCATCCCCCTACACCCCCTCCCTATCTCTGTAACCTCTCCAGTGCCCCTACACCCCCTCCCTATCTCTGTAACCTCCTCCAGCCCCCTACACCCCCTCCCTATCTCTGTGACCTCCTCCATCCCCCTTCACCCCCTCCCTATCTCTGTAACCTCCTCCAGTGCCCCTACACCCCCTCCCTATCTCTGTAACCTTCTCCAGCTCCCTCCACCCTCTCCCTATCTCTGTAACATTCTCCAGCTTCCCTCCACCCTCTCCTATCTCTGTAACCCCTCCAGCCCCCTACATCCCCTCCCTATCTCTGTAACCTCCTCCTGCCCCCTACACCCCCTCCCTATTTCTGTAACCTCCTCCAGCCCCCTACACCCCCTCCCTATCTCTGTAACCACCTCCAGTCCCCTACACCCCTCCCTATCTCTGTCACCTCCTCCAGCCCCCTACACCCCCTCCCTATCTCTGTAACCTCCTCCATCCCCCTACACCCCCTCCCTATCTCTGTAACCTCCTCCAGCCCCCTACACCCCCTCCCTATCTCTGTAACCCCCTCCAACCCCCTACACCCCCTCCCTATCTCTGTAACCTCCTCCAGCCCCTACACCTCCTCCCTATCTCTGTAACCCCCTCCATCCCCCTACACCCCCTCCCTATCTCTGTAACCTCCTCCAGCCCCCTACACCCCCTCCTATCTCTGTAACCTCCTCCAACCCCCCTACACCCCCTCCCTATCTCTGTAACCTCCTCCAGCCCCCTCCCTATCGCTGTAACCTCCTCCAGCCCCTACACCCCCTCCCTATCTCTGTAACCTCCTCCAACCCCCCTACACCCCCTCCCTATCTCTGTAACCTCCTCCAGCCCCCTACACCCCCTCCCTATCTCTGTAACCTCCTCCAGCCCCTACACCCCCTCCCTATCTCTGTAACCTCCTTCAGCCCCCTACACCCCCTCCCTATCTCTGTAACCTCCTCCAGCCCCCTACACCCCCTCCCTATCTCTGTAACCCCTCCAGCCCCCCCTCCCACCCCCTCCCTATCTCTGTAACCTCCTCCAGCCCCTACACCCCCTCCCTATCTCTGTAACCTCCTCCAGCCCCTACATCCCTCCCTATCTCTGTAACCTCCTCCAGCCCCCTACACCCCCTCCCTATCTCTGTAACCTCCTCCAGCCCCTACACCTCCTCCCTATCTCTGTACCTCCTCCAACCCCCCTCCACCCCCTCCCTATCTCTGTACCTCCTCCAGCCCCCTACACCCCCTCCCTATCTCTGTAACCTCCTCCAGCCCCCTACACCCCTCCCTATCTCTGTAACCTCCTCCAGCCCCCTACACCCCCTCCCTATCTCTGTAACCTCCTCCAGCCCCCCGACACCCCTCCCTATCTCTGTAACCTCCTCCATCCCCCTCTACACCCCCCTCCCTATCTCTGTAACCTCCTCCAGCTCCCCAACACCCCCTCCCTATCTCTGAAACCTCCTCTAGTCCCTCTACACCCCTCCCTATCTCTGTAACCTCCTCCAGCCCCCTACACCCCCTCCCTATCTCTGTAACCTCTCCAGCCCCCTTACACCCCCTCCCTATCTCTGTAACCTCCTCCAGCCCCCTACACCCCCTCCCTATCTCTGTCACCTCCTCCAGCCCCCCCTACACCCCCTCCCTATCTCTGTAACCTCCTCCAGCCCCCTACACCCCCTCCCTATCTCTGTAACCTCCTCCAGTCCCCTACACCCCTCCCTATCTCTGTCACCTCCTCCAGCCCCCCTACACCCCCTCCCTATCTCTGTAACCTCCTCCAGCCCCCTACACCCCCTCCCTATCTCTGTAACCTCCTCTAGCCCCCCTACACCCCTCCCTATCTCTGTAACCTCCTCCAGCCCCCTACACCCCCTCCCTATCTCGTAACCTCCTCCAGCCCCCTACACCCCCTCCCTATCTCTGTAACCTCCTCCAGCCCCCCTACACCCCCTCCCTATCTCTGTAACCTCCTCCAGCCCCCCTACACCCCTCCCTATCTCTGTAACCTCCTCCAGCCCCCCACACCCCCTCCCTATCTCTGTACCTCCTCCAGCCCCCTACACCCCCTCCCTATCTCTGTAACCTCCTCCAGCCCCCTACATCCCCTCCCTATCTCTGTAACCCCTCCAGCCCCCAACACCCCCCTTCCCTATCTCTGTAACCTCCTCCAGCCCCCTACACTCCCTCCCTATCTCTGTAACCTCCTCCAGCCCCCCTACACCCCCTCCCTATCTCTGTAACCTCCTCCACCCTACACCCCCTCCCTATCTCTGTAACCCCCTCCAGCCCCTACACCCCCTCCCTATCTCTGTAACCTCCTCCACTCACCCCTACAACCCCTCCCTATCTCTGTACCTCCTCCAGCCCCCCTACACCCCCTCCCTATCTCTGTAACCTCCTCACTCCCCCCTACACACCCTCCCTATCTCTGTAACCTCCTCCAGCCCCCCTACACCCCCTCCCTATCTCTGTAACCTCCTCCACTCCCCCTACACTCCCTCCCTATCTCTGTAACCTCCTCCAGCCCCCCTACACCCCCTCCCTATCTCTGTAACCTCCTCCAGCCCCCCTACACCCCTCCCTATCTCTGTAACCTCCTCCAGCCCCCACGCCCCCCTCCCTATCTCTGTAACCTCCTCCACTCCCCCTACATCCCCTCCCTATCTCTGTAACCTCCTCCAGCCCCCTACACACCCTCCCTATCTCTGTCACCTCCTCCAGACCCTCCCGCAACATCTCAACGCTCCTCTCATTCCGGGCTCCCTCCCCTTTCCGGTTGTGAGCTCCTTCCTCTGTTGACAGGGACCTCCGGAGCCTGGGGTGGGACGCCAGCTCCAGAATTCCCTCGCTCCGCTCCCTCTCCCTTGCCTGAGCTCTTCCCGACGCTCCCTGACACCTCGCTCCTTGGGGGGGGTGGCGGGGGGAGCGGGGGGGGGAGGTTACGGTCGCTGCGCTCGCGCTGGGGGGGCATCCATCGGGAATACGGGGTAACTGACTGGTGGAAGGGAGCAGAGGTTGGAGGAGGGGAGGGGGG
>NW_027593451.1:0-25000 GCF_964213995.1 Mustelus asterias
GGCTTCAACTACTGCCTGGTGGGCCTGGTAAGTGAGGCTGGCGGTGGGACGCGCTGGGGGGAGGGAGGGAGGGAGGGGAATCTCGTGTGGACGGGAATTGGAGCTGGGATTGGCGTGGGGGGCGGGGTGGCGATTGTCTGGCGGGGGGAAGGCGCGGGAAAGGCATGGCTGACGGGCCGGTTGATGTAAAATAAGCCTCCTCTCTTTTGAGGGCCAGGTTGGCACAGCGGGATAGCACTGCTACCTCACGGCGCCAGGGACACGGGTTCGATTCCCAGCTTGGGTCACTGTCTGTGCGGAGTCTGCACGTTCTCCCTGTGTCTGCGTGGGTGTCCAAAGATGTGCAGGTTAGGTGGATTGGCCATGCTAAATTGCCCCTTAGTGTCCAAAGATGTGCAGGTTAGGTGGATTGGCCATGCTAAATTGTCCCTTAGTGTCCAAAGATGTGAAGGTTAGGTGGATTGGCCATGCTAAATTGCCCCTTAGTGTCCAAAGATGTGCAGGTTAGGTGGATTGGCCGTACAAAATTGCCCCTTAGTGTCCAAAGATGTGCAAGTTAGGTGGATTGGCCGTGCTAAATTGCCCCTTAGTGTCCAAAGATGTGCAGGTTAGGTGGATTGGCCATGCTACATTGTCCCTTAGTGTCCAAAGATGTGCAGGTTAGGTGGATTGGCCATGCTAAATTGCCCCTTAGTGTCCAAAGATGTGCAGGTTAGGTGGATTGGCCATGCTAAATTGCCCCTTAGTGTCCAAAGATGTTCAGGTTAGGTGGATTGGCCATGCTAAATTGCCCCTTAGTGTCCAAAGATGTTCAGGTTAGGTGGATTGGCCGTGCTAAATTGCCTCTTAGTATCAGGGGGTTAACTGGGTAACGAAGTGGAGTTATGAGTATCGGGTCTGGGTGGGATTGTGGTCGGTGCAGACTCGATGGGCCGAATGGCCTCCTGCATTGTAGTGATGATCTCGCTGTCGCTTTCATTCGCTCATGAAGCTACCTCTCATCTCCAGTCGGATACCAAACTGACGCAGGGAAGTTTATTCATTTACCATCGTCACAAGCCAGCTTACATTAACACTGCAATGAAGTTACTGTGAACATCTCCTGCTCGCCACACTCCGGCGCCTGTTCGGGTAACACTGAGGGAGAATTTAGCGCGGCCAATGCACCCTAACCCGCACGTCTTTCAGACTGTGGGAGGAAACAGGAGCACCCGGAGGAAACCCACGCAGACACGGGGAGAATGTGCAAACTCCACACAGACAGTGACCCAAGCCGGGAATCGAACCCGGGTCCCTGGCGCTGTGAGGCAGCAGCGCTAACCCACTGTGCCGCCCTAGGAAGGGAAGGGAAATCCATGGCCAGCACGGTAGCACAGTGGGTTAGCACTGCTGCTTCACAGCTCCAGGAACCTGGGTTCGATTCCCGGCTTGGGTCACTGTCTGTGTGGAGTCTGCACATTCTCCCCGTGTCTGCGTGGGTTTCCTCCGGGTGCTCCGGTTTCCTCCCACAATCCGAAAGACGTGCTGGTTAAGGAGTCATAGAGGGTTACAGTTACAAGATTGGAAGACATTTGGACAGCTGGAGTCATAGATTTACAGCATGGAACAAGCCCTTTGGCCCAACATGTCCATGCCGCTAAGCTCGTCCCAATTGCCCGCATTTGGCCCATATCCCTCTATACCCATCGTACCCATGTAACTGTCTAAACGCTTTTTAAAAGATAAAATTGTACCCGCCTCTACTACTGCCTCTGGCAGCTCGTTCCAGACACTCACCACCCTCTGTGTGAAAAAATTGCCCCTCTGGACACTTTTGTATCTCTCCCCTCTCACCTTAAACCTATGTCCTCTAGTTTTAGACTCCCCTACCTTTGGGAAAAGATGTTGACTATCTAGCTGATCTGTGCCCCTCATTATTTTACAGACCTCTATAAGGTCACCCCTCAGCCTCCTACGCTCCAGAGAAAAAAGTCCCAGTCTATCCAGCCTCTCCTTATAACTCAAACCATCAAGTCCCGGTAGCATCCTAGTAAATCTTTTCTGCGCTCTTTCTAGTTTAATAATATCCTTTCTGTAATAGGGTGACCAGAATTGCACACAGTATTCCAGGTGTGGCCTTACCAATGTCTTGTACAACTTCAACAAGACGTCCCAACTCCTGTATTCAATGTTCTGATCTTGTTAGGGTGTATTGGCCATGCTAAATTCTCCCTCAGTGTTACCCGAACAGGCATCGGAGTGTGGGGCGACTCGGGGGGATTTTCACAGTAACTTCATTGCAGTGTTAATGTAAGCCTTACTTGTGACACAGACAAATAAACTTTAAGACCTCAAATCGATATTAAACCAGGAAAATGGTCTTGCATTTGTCTAGCGCCAGTCACGGCCTCTGGGCGGAAGGAATCGCTTCGCAGTGAAGTGGTTCCCTTCCTTTTTGAACTGTGTTTAAGGTGGAAATCGGGGCTGCTCGTTTGTGCACAGGAAGATCCCACGAGAATGGGAGAAAAGGGGCGACTCACCGCCCCCTGGTGGGGAAATCCAGAATGGACTGGGGGGTGGGGGGCGGGGGACATGACCTTAAAATTATCCATGGGTGAATCACACATGGGTTAAGTGCAGGGAAACTCTCCCCCACTGCTCCCCCTCCACTCGGGTCAATAGCGGGGCTTTCAGGACTGAGCCCCATACATTTTGTTGCTTTAGGCATCGAGGGATATGGGATGAAAGCACAATCATGGAATTTAGGTGCAGCCACAGTTTAATTGAGTGGCGGCGGAACAGACCAGAGGGGCTGAATGGTCACCTCCTGTTCTTGTGTTACTGGCTCGAGAAAGGCTGAGTGGCCTCCTTCCTGTTCCTGGTTCAAGAGGGGCTGAATGGCCTCCTCATACTCCCCGTTTACTGGCTCGAGAAGGACTGAATGGCCTCCACCTGGTCCTGTATTACTGGCTCGAAAGGGGCTGAATGGCCTCCTCCTGTTCGTGTTACTGGCTCGAGAGGGGCTGAATGGCCTCCCCCTGGTCCTGTATCACTAGCGCAAGAGGGGCTGAATGGCCACCTCCATTGGGGACCCCAGTTACTGGATTGAGAGGGGCTGAATGGTCTCCTTGTCCTGTTACTAGCTCGTGAAGGGCGGAATGGTCTCCTCCTGTTCCTGTATTACTGGCTCGAAAGGGGCTGAATGGCCTCCTCCTGTTCGTGTTACTGGCTCGAAAGGGGCTGAATGGCCTCCTCCTGGTCCCCAGTTACTGGATTGAGAGGGGCTGAATGGTCTCCACCTGGTCCTGTATCACTAGCGCAAGAGGGGCTGAATGGCCTCCTCCTCGTCCTGTTACTAGCTCGTGAGGGGCGGAAAGGTCTCCTCCTGTTCCTGTTACTAGCTTGAGAGGGGCTGAATGGTCTCCTCCGGTTCCTGTGTTACTAGCTTGAGAGGGGCTGAATGGTCTCCTCCGGTTCCTATATTACTAGCTCAAGAAAGGCTGAATGGCCCTCTCCTGGTCTCCTGTTACGAGCTGGAGAGGGGCTGAATGTCCAGATTGTTTGTTACCAGCTCGCAAGGGGCTGAATGGTCTCCTCCTGGTCCAGTGTTACTAGCTCAAGAGGGGCTGAATGGCCTCCCTCCTGGTCCCCTATATTGAGTGGAAGGGGGTGGTGGGTGCAGAGGGAGCCGATGGGATGTTGCTAAAATTCCAACCTGGAGGGGCCAGTAACACAGGTCCAGGAGAGGCCATTCAGCCCCTCTTGAGCTAGTAACACAGGTCCAGGAGAGGCCATTCAGCCCCTCTTGAGCTAGTAACACAGTTCCAGGGGAGGCCATTCAGCCCCTCTCGAGCTAGTAACACAGGTCCAGGAGAGGCCATTCAGCCCCTCTTGAGCTAGTAACACAGGTCCAGGAGAGGCCATTCAGCCCATCTCGAGCTAGTAACACAGGTCCAGGAGAGGCCATTCAGCCCCTCTCGAGCTAGTAACACAGGTCCAGGAGAGGCCATTCAGCCCCTCTCGAGCTAGTAACACAGGTCCAGGAGAGGCCGTTCAGCCCCTCTGGAGCCAGTAACAGTTTCAGGAGGAGGCCATTTGAATTCCAGAGCTTTTAACGTAACTTTCTGGGTGGGAAAGCCCTGGGGTTCTGGGGAGCGACCACAGACGCTTCCGGGTAAAGTGAAGAATTGGGGGTAATATTGTACGGGGTATGGAACCAGCATTGTTCCCCCCATCTTTGATCCTGGCGGTCCCCTGGCAGACACATTAGTTCCCCCCCATCTTTGATCCTGGCAGACAGACAGGTGAGACTAGAATGGCCACCCCTGGTGTAACGCTGGGATTCTCACTGACTGACCGCCCCTCTCTCTCTCTCTCGCAGAGTAACCGCCTGGCAAGGGACAGCAGCCTGACGGACAGCGACATCGAGCAGCTGCGGAACATCTATAACCGCGACCCCCTGTCTGAGATCACGGAGCAAGAGAAGGACTTCCTCTGGAGGCACAGGTAACGCAGGGGGTGGGCGGACGCTGGTGGTGGGTGAGTTGGCGACACTCCGTCCTGGGTGGGCGCGGCTCCAGCAGCACCGAGGGAGCTCCACGCCACCCGGGTGGGCACCGAACCGCTTGATCGGAACCCCGGCGGCCCCTTTCCCCACCCACTCTCTCTCTCGCAGTGGCAGCCGTGTCCCCCATCCACAAGCTGCACCCGCAGCCTTAGGCACCACCTTCCCAACCCAGGACCATCCAGAAGGACAAGGGCAGCAGACATGGTGGAGCCGTGGGGTTAGCGCCGCTGCCTCACCGCGCCAGGGACCCAGGTTCGATTCCCGGCCTCGGGTCACCGTCTGTGCGGAGTCTGCACATTCTCCCCGTGTCTGCGTGGGTTTCCTCCCACAGTCTGAAAGGAATGTGGTTAGGGTGCATTGGCCGTGCTAAATTCTCCCTCAGTGTTACCCGAACAGGCGCCGGGAGTGTGGGCGACTAGGGGGATTTTCACAGTAACTTCATTGCGGTGTTAATCACTTGTGATTAATAAATAAACTTTACTTTAACACCGCCACCTGGAGATGTTCCTCCAAGCCACGACTGGGTAATATATGGGCCGTTCCTTCACTGCCGCGAGGTTCAAAATCCTGGAACGCCCTCCCTAACAGCACTGTGGGTGTACCTACACCACACGGGGACAGCAGCGGGTCTAAGATGGCGGCTCACACACCACCTCCTCAATGGGGCAATTAGGGATGGGAAATAAGTGACAGGCCTATCCAGCGACGCCATGTCCTGTGAGGGAATGAAATAAAATGTTTTAATATCACAGCTGGAAGGAGGACAAGCCAATGGCAAGAGGGTTAAGGACAATTCCTTTTCAACTTGGGCTGTTCATTAAAGAGAGCGTTTTGGTCGCTGTGTAACACTGGGGTACAGTACTGGTGGGGACGGGTCTGTCACTGTATAACACTGGGGTACAGTACTGGTGGGGATGGGTCTGTCGCTGTATAACACTGGGGTACAGTACTGGTGGGGACGGATCTGTTGCTGTATAATACTGGGGTACAGTACTGGTGGGGACGGGTCTGTTGCTGTATAATACTGGGGTACAGTACTGGTGGGGACGGGTCTGTCACTGTATAATACTGGGGTACAGTACTGGTGGGGACGGGTCTGTCGCTGTATAACACTGGGGTACAGAACTGGTGGGGACGGGTCTGTCGCTGTATAACACTGGGGTACAGTACTGGTGGGGACGGGTCTGTCACTGTATAACACTGGGGTACAGTACTGGTGGGGACGGGTCTGTCGCTGTATAACACTGGGGTACAGTACTGGTGGGGACGGGTCCGTCGCTGTATAACACTGGGGTACAGTACTGGTGGGGACGGGTCTGTCGCTGTATAACACTGGGGTACAGTACTGGTGGGGACGGGTCTGTCACTGTATAACACTGGGGTACAGTACTGGTGGGGACGGGTCTGTCGCTGTATAACACTGGGGTACAGTACTGGTGGGGACGGGTCTGTCGCTGTATAACACTGGGGTACAGTACTGGTGGGGACGGGTCTGTCGCTGTATAACACTGGGGTACAGTACTGGTGGAGACGGGTCTGTCGCTGTATAACACTGGGGTACAGTACTGGTGGAGACGGGTCTGTCGCTGTATAACACTGGGGTCCAGTGCTGGTGGGGACGGGTCTGTCGCTGTATAACACTGGGGTACAGTACTGGTGGAGACGGGTCTGTCGCTGTATAACACTGGGGTACGGTACTGGTGGGGACGGGTCTGTCGCTGTATAACACTGGGGTACAGTGCTGGTGGGGACGGGTCTGTCGCTGTATAACACTGGGGTACGGTACTGGTGGGGACGGGTCTGTCGCTGTATAACACTGGGGTACAGTACTGGTGGAGACGGGTCTGTCGCTGTATAACACTGGGGTACAGTACTGGTGGGGACGGGTCTGTCGCTGTATAACACTGGGGTACAGTACTGGTGGGGACGGGTCTGTCGCTGTATAACACTGGGGTACAGTACTGGTGGGGACGGGTCTGTCGCTGTATAACACTGGGGTACAGTACTGGTGGGGACGGGTCTGTCGCTGTATAACACTGGGGTACAGTACTGGTGGGGACGGGTCTGTCGCTGTGTAACACTGGGGTCCAGTACTGGTGGGGACGGGTCTGTCACTGTATAACACTGGGGTACAGTACTGGTGGGGACGGGTCTTTCGCTGTATCACGCTGGGGTACAGTACTGGTGGGGACGGGTCTGTCGCTGTATAACACTGGGGTACAGTACTGGTGGGGACGGGTCTGTCACTGTATAACACTGGGGTACAGTACTGGTGGGGACGGGTCTGTCACTGTATAACACTGGGGTACAGTACTGGTGGGGACGGGTCTGTCTCTGTATAACACTGGGGTACAGTACTGGTGGGGACGGGACTGTCGCTGTATAACACTGGGGTACAGGACTGGTGGGGATGGGTCTGTCGCTGTATAACACTGCCGTACAGTACTGGTGGGGACGGGTCTGTCACTGTATAACACTGGGGTACAGTACTGGTGGGGACGGGTCTGTCACTGTATAACACTGGGGTACAGTACTGGTGGGGACGGGTCTGTCTCTGTATAACACTGGGGTACAGGACTGGTGGGGACGGGTCTGTCTCTGTATAACACTGGGGTACAGTACTGGTGGGGGTGGGCCTGTCACTGTATAACACTGGGGTACAGTACTGGTGGGGACGGGTCTGTCGCTGCGTAACACTGGGGTACAGTACTGGTGGGGACGGGTCTGTCGCTGCATAACACTGGGGTACAGTACTGGTGGGGACGGGTCTGTCGCTGTATAACACTGGCGTACAGTGCTGGTGGGGACGGGTCTGTCGCTGTATAACACTGGGGTACAGTACTGGTGGAGACGGGTCTGTCGCTGTATAACACTGGGGTACAGTGCTGGTGGGGACGGGTCTGTCGCTGTATAACACTGGGGTACAGTACTGGTGGAGACGGGTCTGTCGCTGTATAACACTGGGGTACGGTACTGGTGGGGACGGGTCTGTCGCTGTATAACACTGGGGTACGGTACTGGTGGGGACGGGTCTGTCGCTGTATAACACTGGGGTACAGTACTGGTGGAGACGGGTCTGTCGCTGTATAACACTGGGGTACAGTATTGGTGGGGACGGGTCTGTCGCTGTATAACATTGGGGTACAGTACTGGTGGGGACGGGTCTGTCGCTGTATAACACTGGGGTACAGTACTGGTGGGGACGGGTCTGTCGCTGTATAACACTGGGGTACAGTACTGGTGGGGATGGGTCTGTCACTGTATAACACTGGGGTACAGTACTGGTGGGGACGGGTCTGTCGCTGTATAACACTGGGGTACAGTACTGGTGGGGACGGGTCTGTCGCTGTGTAACACTGGGGTACAGTACTGGTGGGGACGGGTCTGTCACTGTATAACACTGGGGTACAGTACTGGTGGGGACGGGTCTGTCTCTGTATAACACTGGGGTACATTACTGGTGGGGACGGGTCTGTCGCTGTATAACACTGGGGTACAGTACTGGTGGGGACGAGTCTGTCACTGTATAACACTGGGGTACAGTACTGGTGGGGACGGGTCTGTCTTTGTATAACACTGGGGTACAGGACTGGTGGGGACGGGTCTGTCTCTGTATAACACTGGGGTACAGTACTGGTGGGGACGGGTCTGTCACTGTATAACACGGGTACATTACTGGTGGGGACGGGTCTGTCGCTGTATAACACTGGGGTACAGTACTGGTGGGGACGAGTCTGTCACTGTATAACACTGGGGTACAGTACTGGTGGGGACGGGTCTGTCTTTGTATAACACTGGGGTACAGGACTGGTGGGGACGGGTCTGTCGCTGTATAACACTGGGGTACAGTACTGGTGGGGACGGGTCTGTCGCTGCGTAACACTGGGGTACAGGACTGGTGGGGACGGGTCTGTCACTGTATAACACTGGGGTACAGTACTGGTGGGGACGGGTCTGTCGCTGCGTAACACTGGGGTACAGTACTGGTGGGGACGGGTCTGTCGCTGTATAACACTGGGGTACAGTACTGGTGGGGACGGGTCTGTCGCTGTATAACACTGGGGTACAGTACTGGTGGGGACGGGTCTGTCACTGTATAACACTGGGGTACAGTACTGGTGGGGACGGGTCTGTCTCTGTATAACACTGGGGTACATTACTGGTGGGGACGGGTCTGTCGCTGTATAACACTGGGGTACAGTACTGGTGGGGACGAGTCTGTCACTGTATAACACTGGGGTACAGTACTGGTGGGGACGGGTCTGTCTTTGTATAACACTGGGGTACAGGACTGGTGGGGACGGGTCTGTCTCTGTATAACACTGGGGTACAGTACTGGTGGGGACGGGTCTGTCACTGTATAACACGGGTACATTACTGGTGGGGACGGGTCTGTCGCTGTATAACACTGGGGTACAGTACTGGTGGGGACGAGTCTGTCACTGTATAACACTGGGGTACAGTACTGGTGGGGACGGGTCTGTCTTTGTATAACACTGGGGTACAGGACTGGTGGGGACGGGTCTGTCTCTGTATAACACTGGGGTACAGTACTGGTGGGGACGGGTCTGTCGCTGCGTAACACTGGGGTACAGGACTGGTGGGGACGGGTCTGTCACTGTATAACACTGGGGTACAGTACTGGTGGGGACGGGTCTGTCGCTGCGTAACACTGGGGTACAGTACTGGTGGGGACGGGTCTGTCGCTGTATAACACTGGGGTACAGTACTGGTGGGGACGGGTCTGTCGCTGTATAACACTGGGGTACAGTACTGGTGGGGACGGGTCTGTCGCTGTATAACACTGGGGTACAGTACTGGTGGGGACGGGTCTGTCGCTGTATAACACTGGGGTACAGTACTGGTGGGGACGGGTCTGTCGCTGTATAACACTGGGGTACTGTACTGGTGGGGACGGGTCTGTCGCTGTATAACACTGGGGTACAGTACTGGTGGGGACGGGTCTGTCGCTGTATAACACTGGGGTACAGTACTGGTGGGGACGGGTCTGTCGCTGTATAACACTGGGGTACAGTACTGGTGGGGATGGGTCTGTCGCTGTATAACACTGGGGTACAGTACTGGTGGGCACGGGTCTGTCGCTGTATAACACTGGGGTACAGTACTGGTGGGGACGGGTCTGTCACTGTATAACACTGGGGTACAGTACTGGTGGGGACAGGTCTGTCGCTGTATAACACTGGGGTACAGTACTGGTGGGGACGGGTCTGTCGCTGTATAACACTGGGGTACAGTACTGGTGGGGACGGGTCTGTCGCTGTATAACACTGGGGTACAGTACTGGTGGGGACGGGTCTGTCACTATAACACTGGGGTACAGTTCTGGTGGGGACGGGTCTGTCGCTGCGTAACTCACTGTTCTCTTTGCCCCTTCAGACATTACTGTGTGAACATTCCCGAGACGCTTCCCAAGTTACTGCTGTCTGTGAAGTGGAACTCCCGAGATGAGGTGGCTCAGGTAACAACGGCTCCGCGAGAGCGGGCTCATTCCCCCACCCCCATATCTTCGCCCACGGGACACAGCGGCAAGTCTGACACAGTCAAAGATTCACACAAACAAAGAACACTACAGCACAGGAATAGGCCCTTCGGCCCCTCCAACCCTGCGCCGCTCATGATGCCTGCCTGAACTAAAGCCGTCTGCACTTATCGAGTCCGTATCCTTCCATTCCCATCCTATTGATGTATCCGTCCAGTTGCCCCTTAAATGCCGCGATCGTACCCGCTCCCACCACCTCCCCTGGCAGCGCGTTCCAGACACTCACCCCCCCCTCTGTGTGAAAAACACTCACCTCGCACATCTCCTCTAAACTTCTCCCCACGCACCTTCAACCCATGTCCCCGAGTACTTGACTCTTCCACCCTGGGGAAAAAGCTTCTGACTATCCACTCTATCCATGCCCCTCATAATCTTGTCGACTTCTATCAGGTCGCCCCCCTCAACCTCCGTCGTTCCAGTGAGAACAAACCGAGTTTCTCCAACCTCTCCTCATAGCTAATGCCCTCCATACCAGGCAACATCCTGGTAAAGCTCTTCTGTACCCTCTCCAAAACCTCCGCATCCTTCTTGTAGTGTGGCGACCAGAACTGTACACAATATTCCAAATGAGGCCTAACTAAGGTTCTGTAAAGCTGCAACATGACTTGCGAATTTTTACACTCACTGCCCCGACCGATGAAGGCGAGCGTGCCGTCTGCCACCTTGTAAACTACGATCTGGATTTGGTAACCTTGTGAAAGCCAAGGTCAGACGGTCTTGCTCATGCCCCTGCCATGTCATCCCTCATAGAGTCATAGAGGTTTACAGCATGGAAACAGACCCTTCGGCCCAACTTGTCCATGCTGTTCCTTTTTTTAAACCCCTAAGCTAGTCCCAATTGCCCGCGTTTGGCCCATATCCCTCTATACCCATCGTACCCATGTAACTGTCTAAACGCTTTTTAAAAGACAAAATTGTACCCGCCTCTACTACTGCCTCTGGCAGCTCGTTCCAGACACTCACCACCCTCCGTGTGAAAGAATTGCCCCTCTGGACACTTTTGTATCTCTCCCCTCTCACCTTAAACCTATGCCCTCTAGTTTTAGACTCCCCTACCTTTGGGAAAGGATGTTGACAATCTAGCTGATCTGTGCCCCTCATTATTTTATAGACCTCTATAAGATCATCCCTCAGTCTCCTACACTCCAGAGAAAAAAGTCCCAGTCTGTTCAGCCTCTCCTTATAACTCAATCCATCAAGTCCCCGGTAGCATCCGAGTAAATCTTTTCTGCACTCTTTCGAGGCGGCATGGTAGCACAGTGGTTCGCACTGCTGCTTCACAGCTCCAGGGACCTGGGTTCGATTCCCGGCTTGGGTCACTGTCTGTGTGGAGTTTGCACATTCTCCCCGGGTCTGCGTGGGTTTCCTCCGGGTGCCCCGGTTTCCTCCCACAGTCCAAAGGTGTGCAGGTTAGGCTGATTGGCCATGCTAAAAAACAATTGCCCTTAGTGTCCTGGGATGCGTAGGTTAGAGGGATTAGTGGGTAAATATGTAAGGATATGGGGGTAGGGCCTGGGTGGGATTGTGGTCGGTGCAGACTCGATGGGCCGAATGGCCTCTTTCTGTGCTGTAGGGTTTCTAAGATAATATCCTTTCCATAATAGGGTGACCAGAACTGCACACAGTATTCCAAGTGTGGCCTTACCAATGTCTTGTACAACTTCAACAAGACGTCCCAACTCCTGTATTCAATGTTCTGACCGATGAAACCAAGCATGCCGAATGTCTTCTTCACCACTCTGTCCACCTGTGACTCCACTTTCAAGGAGCTACAAACCTGTACCCCTCGATCTCTTCATTCTGTAACTCTCCCCAACACCCTACCATTAACCGAGTAAGTCCTGCCCTGGTTCATAGAACATAAAACATAAAACATAGAACAGTGCAGCACAGAACAGGCCCTTCGGCCCACGATGTTGTGCCGAGCTTTATCTGAAACTAAGATCAAGCTATCCCACTCCCTATCATCCTGGTGTGCTCCATGTGCCTATCCAATAACCGCTTAAATGTTCCTAAAGTGTCCGACTCCACTATCACTGCAGGCAGTCCATTCCACACCCCAACCACTCTCTGCGTAAAGAACCTACCTCTGATATCCTTCCTGTATCTCCCACCACGAACCCTATAGTTATGCCCCCTTGTAATAGCTCCATCCACCCGAGGAAATAGTCTTTGAACGTTCACTCTATCTATCCCCTTCATCATTTTATAAACCTCTATTAAGTCTCCCCTCAGCCTCCTCCGCTCCAGAGAGAACAGCCCCAGCTCCCTCAACCTTTCCTCATAAGACCTACCCTCCAAACCAGGCAGCATCCTGGTAAATCTCCTCTGCACTCTTTCCAGCGCTTCCACATCCTTCTTATAGTGAGGTGACCAGAACTGCACACAATATTCCAAATGTGGTCTCACCAAGGTCCTGTACAGTTGCAGCATAACCCCACGGCTCTTAAACTCCAACCCCCTGTTAATAAAAGCTGACACACTGGTTCGATCTACCAAAATGCATCACCTCGCATTTAGCTGTGCCGGCCAATGCCGATTGTTACGGTTCAGGTCAGAAACTCAAATGATGGAGCCCGTCTGAGTCATAAGTTTTGCCTCTTGAATTTGGCTGGGATGAGCGTGAGATGTTTCACCTCAGGTGTGATTCAAGTGACCCACTAGGGAGCTTTTATTAAGCAAAGTTTTTTTAAGAATATAGTTGACATGTCTGGTAAGAAAATGAGCAAGAACTTTTATCAATTGCAAACAGGAAACAAAGCAACCACTATGGTGTATAACTCTTAATGACTATCTCCAATGTGTTCCAGCTAAAACCAAAACCCCATAGACAACAAAAAAACCCCTTTCACAGGTTTAGCCCAGCAGAGACTACTGCTCACGTGAGACTGGCAATTGGGTCCTTTGGCTGAAGTCTACGGTTCTCTAGATTCACCCCAAACAGTTTGAAGAAAAGGCAACTTGCCAGAATACCAGAGAGACTCTGGGTACAGCCCCCGAGAGCAACAGATTTTCACCCTCCAGGAGAACAAGAGACTTTTTAAAGCAGCAGGAAAGGGAAAACACTTCCTTTTAGCTCGTTGTCCCTTCTAAAACTTTGCTCAAAACTGAAACCGAAACCAAATCTCGTCACCTCACCGACCCGCAGTTTTTTTTTCTCTTCCCAACATGACAGGGCGGCACGGTAGCACAGTGGGTAGCACTGCTGCTTCACAGCTCCAGGGACCCGGGTTCGATTCCCGGCTCGGGTCACTGTCTGTGTGGAGTCTGCACATTCTCTTCGTGTCTGCGTGGGTTTCCTCTGGGTGCTCCGGTTTCCTCCCACAGTCCGAAGATGTGCGGGTTAGGTTGATTGGCCATGTTCACATTGCCCCTTAGTGTCCTGGGATGTGTAGATTAGCATCCCAGAGGGATTAGCGGGTAAAATATGTAGGGATATGGGGGTAGGGCCTGGGTGGGATTGTGGTCGGTGCAGACTCGATGGGCCGAATGGCCTCTTTCTGCACTGTAGGGTTTCTATGTTCTATGTTCTATGACATCACCTGAGGCCGTGAGCGTGAACTAAAAAAAAACTCTTAAAGGTACACTAACATCACACAATTTATACCCCTTCCATACCCATTCACCCAGTCCACACAATGTCCAGAAGCAATATAATAACAATGTGTGTAGCTGCTTGGGAAAAAGAAACACCCATTCACAAATCCGCCTCTGGAAAGGGAAAACTGCTGTTCCTACATCCCTCTAAAAATGTCAGTCAAGCAGGCTGTTAACGTGTCCATCACAGAGGTTTCAAAGACTTTTGCGCCTTCTCAATCTTGCGCAATTAAATGCCGAGACATTGACGAAAGAGATCGCGGAAAGTTCAGCTTATTACAGCCACTTTAAGATGTCAATCGAGAACAGCCAACAGTTTTGAGAACGGAGAAACGGTATATGAGCCCTTCCTGTTGAACTGTTTGGCATGATGTGGAGATGCCGGCGTTGGACTGGGGTAAACACAGTTCGAAGTTTAACAACACCAGGTTAAAGTCCAACAGGTTTATTTGGTAGCAAAAGCCACACAAGCTTTCGGAGCTCTAAGCCCTTAGAGCTCCGAAAGCTTGTGTGGCTTTTGCTACCAAATAAACCTGTTGGACTTTAACCTGGTGTTGTTAAACTTCGAACTGTTTGGCACCATGGCACGGTGGCACAGTGGGTTAGCACTGCTGCCTCACAGCACCAGGGACCCGGGTTCGATTCCCGGCTTGGGTCACTGTCTGCGTGGAGTCTGCACGTTCTCCCCCCCGTGTCTGCGTGGGTTTCCTCCGGGTGCTCCGGTTTCCTCCCACAGTCCGAAAGACATGCTGGTTAGGGTGCATTGGCCGTGCTAAATTCTCCCTCAGTGTTACCCGAACAGGCGCCAGGAGTGTGGCGACTAGGGGATTCTCACAGTAACTTCATTGCAGTGTTAATGTTAACATAGAACATAGAACATAGAAAGCCACAGCACAAACAGGCCCTTCGGCCCACAAGTTGCGCCGATCACATCCCCACCTCTAGGCCTATCTATAGCCCTCAATCCCATTAAATCCCATGTACTCATCCAGAAGTCTCTTAAAAGACCCCAACGAGTTTGCCTCCACCACCACCGACGTCAGCCTATTCCACTCACCCACCACCCTCTGAGGGAAAAACTTACCCCTGACATCCCCCCTGTACCTACCCCCCAGCACCTTAAACCTGTGTCCTCTCGTAGCAACCATTTCAGCCCTTGGAAATAGCCTCTGAGAGTCCACCCTATCCAGACCCCTCAACATCTTGTAAACCTCTATCAGGTCACCTCTCATCCTTCGTCTCTCCAGGGAGAAGAGACCAAGCTCCCTCAACCTATCCTCATAAGGCATGCCCCCCAATCCAGGCAACATCCTTGTAAATCTCCTCTGCACCCTTTCAATGGCTTCAACATCTTTCCTGTAATGAGGTGACCAGAACTGCGCGCAGTACTCCAAGTGGGGTCTAACCAGGGTCCTAGCCTAACTTGTGACACCAATAAATAAACATGTAAAACCTTGGCCTCATTATGATTGGCTGAGGGTCCAGGCTCACATTGGGACTCTTTGGTGGGAGGTTCTGTTCAAGAACAAGAGAGAACTGTTGACTATTCCTGATTGACATCTTTAAGTGGTTGTAATAAGCTATTTCTGCGATCTCTTTTGTCATCGTCTCAATATTTATTTGTACAAGATTAGACTGTAAAGAGGGAGACGATGGCCCAGTGGTATTATCGCTCGACTATTAATCCAGCAAGTCAGCTAATGTTCTGGGGGACCCGGGTTCGAATCCCGCCACGGCAGTTGGTAGAATTTGAATTGAATAAAAATATCTGGAATTAAGAATCTACTGATGACCCATTGTTGGAAAAAATCCATCTGGTTCCCTTTAGGGAAGGAAATCTGCCGCCCTTACCCCGGTCTGGCCTACATGTGACTCCAGGGCCCACAGCCAATGGGGTTGACTCTCAACTGGCCTCCAAGGGGCAACTAGGGATGGGCAATAAATGTTGGCCCAGCCAGCGACGCCCATGTCCCATGAACGAATAAAAAAATAGGGGGGTGAGGGATTAAGCTTTTGGTGTCGATAATTGACAGTGAAAGGTCTGTCTAATTCACGCTTGCGAAGGGTTTGCAAGAACTTGGTTCTTTTTAAGATTTGTGAATGGGTTTTATTTACTCAATGCAACCTCATTTGTGGAACTGTGACAGTGTCACTCGTTGGTCCTGTGCGTACTGGATGAATGGATATAGGAGATGTAAGGAGCTTGGAGGGTGCGGGGGTGGGGGGGCTAGTTGGTGGGGTGGGGTTGGTTTGTATGAGGTAGGGTTTGTGCGTGAGATGGCATGGGGAGTGGGTGGGTGGAGGGGGGGGGCGGTGAGGGCTTAACAGCCTTTAATGCAAACCCCCCGCCCCCCCCCCCCCCCATGTGGGAAAGTCTGGGATCAGACTACATCTCCGAGTAAGGGGGATCACCCGTTGTAGGAGGAATCTCTTCTCTCAGAGGGGAATGAATCTGTGGAATTCTGTACCACAGAGGACTGTAGAGACTGGGGTGTTAAGTATGTTCGAGGCCGAGATAGATTTTTAATCAGTCAGGGAATCGAGGGTTACGGGGATAAGGCGGCACAGTGGGGTTGAGGATTATCACATCAGAGCGTTCACGATGTCGTTGGGTGGGGCAACAGCCTCGATGGGCCGAATGGCCCACTTCTGCTCCTGCGTCTTCTGGACAACGCAGGGCAGGCAAACACAGGGTCAAACATGGAAACTAGCTGTAGGAGTAGGCCCTTATGGCCCTTCGAGCCTCCTCCGCCATTCATTAAGATGGCGAATCCTGATCCCCCTTTCCCCCCTGTTCAACTTTAACCCCAAGAGCTAAGGGTGGCAGGGACTTGGGCATGGGTTGGGATGCTACAAGGTAAGGTCGGAGGTCAGGCGGGGGGCGCGTTCGGTTGGTTTTCCGCCGTGGATCCCTCACCGGGTTTTCTCTCTCACCAGATGTATTGTCTGCTGAAGGACTGGCCGCTGATTAAGCCAGAACAGGCGCTCGAGCTGTTGGACTGCAACTTCCCCGACCCCATGGTGCGCGAGTTTGCGGTGAAGTGTCTGGTCAAAGGACTGACCGATGACCGGCTGTCTCAGTACCTCATCCAACTGGTTCAGGTGAGTGGGGGTGACGTCTGCTCTGCGACATACTCCCATCGCGCTCCCTAACTGTGCGCGAGGAGGCCATTCATCCCATCATGCTTGCTATCTCTTTGTAAGAAGTATCCAGTTACTGCCACTCCCTCCTGCTCGCTCGCTCCCCCACTAATGTGGCACGGCGGCACAGTGGGTTAGCACTGCTGCCTCTCAGCGCCAGGGACCCGGGTTCGATTCCCGGCTTGGGGTCACTGTCTGTGCGGAGTCTGCACGTTCTCCCCGTCTCAGCGTGGGTTTCCTCCGGGTGCTCCGGTTTCCTCCCACAGTCCGAAAGACGTGCTGGTTGGAATCATAGAATCTCTACAGTGCAGAAGGAGGCCATTCGGCCCATCGAGTCTGCACCGGCCACACTCTCACCCTATCGTCATAACCCCACATATTTACCCAGCTAATTCCCCTGACACTAAGGGTCAATTTAGCACGGCCAACCTGCCTAACCTGCACATCTTTGGACTGTGGGAGGAAACCGGAGCACCCGGAGGAAACCCACGCAGACACGGGGAGAACGTGCAGACTCCGCATAGACAGTGACCCGAGCCGGGAATCGAACCCGGGTCCCTGGCGCTGTGAGGCCGCAGCGCTAACCCGCTGTGCTACCGTGCCACCCATTAGTTGGATTGGCCGTGCTAAATTCTCCCTCAGTGTTACCCGAACAGGCGCCGGAGTGTGGCGACTAGGGGATTCTCACAGTAACTTCATTGCAGTGTTAATGTATGTGAACTATTGTCATATTTGATTTATTATTGTCACATGTATTGGGACACAGTGAAAAGTATTGTTTCTTGCGCGCTGTACAGACAGAGCATACCGTTCATAGAGAAGGAAACTAGAGAGTACAGACTGTAGTGTTACAGTCATAGCTAGGGTGTAGAGAAAGATCAACTTAATATATGGGGCAGCACGGTGGCACAGTGGGTTAGCACTGCTGCCTCACAGCGCCAGGGACCCGGGTTCGATTCCAGCCTCGGGTCACTGTCTGTGCGGAGTCTGCACGTTCTCCCCGTGTCTGCGTGGGTTTCCTCCGGGTGCTCCGGTTTCCTCCCACAGTCCGAAAGATGCGCAGGTTAGGCGGATTGGCCATGCCAAATTGCCCCTTAGTGTCCTGGGACGTGTATATTAGAGGGATTAGCGGGGTAAATATGTGGGGTTACGGGGGTCGGGCCTGGGTGGGATTGTGGTCGGTGCAGACTCAATGGGCCGAATGGCCTCCTTCTGCACTGTAGGGATTCTATGAAATAAGGTAGGTCCATTCAAAAGTCTGACAGCAGCAGGGAAGAAGCTGTTCTTGAGTCGGTTGGTCCGTGACCTCAGACCTTTGTATCTTTTTCCCGACGGAAGAAGGTGGAAGAGAGAATGTCCGGGGTGCATGGGGGGGTCCTTGATTATGCCGGCTGCTTTTCCCCGAGGCAGCGGGAAGTGTAGACAGAGTCAATGGATGGGAGGCTGGTTTGCGTGATGGGACTGAGCTACATTCACGAGCTTTTGTAATTTAAAGTTTATTTATTAGTCACAAGTAAAGCTTACATTAACACCACAATGAAGTTACTGTGAAAATCCCCCTAGTCGCCACATTCCGGTGCCTGTTCGGGGACACTGAGGGAGAATTTAGCACGGCCAATGCACCCAAACTAGCACGTCTTTCGGACTGTGGGAGGAATCCGGAGCACCCGGAGGAAACCCACGCAGACACGGGGAGAACGTACAGACCCCACACAGACAGTGACCCGAGCCGGGAGTTGAACCCGGGTCCCTGGCGCTGTGAGGCAGCAGCGCTAACCACCGTGCCACCGTGCTGCCCCTATTCTTGCGGTCTTGGGCAGAGCAGGAGCCAGACCAAGCTGTGATTACAACCGGAAAGAATGCTTTCTATGGTGCATCTGTTAAAGTTGGTGAGAGTCAAAGAACAAAAACAAAGAACAAAGAACAATACAGCACAGGAACAGGCCCTTCGGCCCTCCAAGCCCGCGCCGCTCCCTGGTCCAAACTAGACCATTCTTTTGTATCCCTCCATTCCCACTCCGTTCATGTGGCTATCTAGATAAGTCTTAAACGTTCCCAGTGTGTCCGCCTCCACCACCTTGCCCGGCAGCGCATTCCAGGCCCCCACCACCCTCTGTGTAAAATATGTCCTTCTGATATCTGTGTTAAACCTCCCCCCCTTCACCTTGAACCTATCACCACCGACCTGGGGAAAAGCTTCCCACCGTGCACCCTATCTATGCCTTTCATAATTTTATACACCTCTATTAGGTCACCCCTCATCCACCGTCTTTCCAGGGAGAACAACCCCAGTTTACCCAATCTCTCCTCATAACTAAGACCCTCCATACCAGGCAACATCCTGGTAAACCTTCTCTGCACTCTCTCTAAAGCCTCCACGTCCTTCTGGTAGTGCGGCGACCAGAACTGGGCGCAGTATTCCAAATGCGGCCGAACCAACGTTCTATACAACCGCAACATCAGACCCCAACGTTTATACTCTATGCCCCGTCCTATAAAGGCAAGAATGCCATATGCCTTCTTCACCACCTTCTCCACCTGTGACGTCACCTTCAAGGATCTGTGGACTTGCACACCCAGGTCCCTCTGCGTATCTACACCCTTTATGGTTCTGCCATTTATGGTACAGCTCCCCCCGACGTTAGTTCTACCAAAATGCATCACTTCGCATTCACCAGGATTGAACTCCATCTGCCATTTCTTTGCCCAAATTTCCAGCCTATCTATATCCTTCTGTAGCCTCTGACAACGTTCCTCACTCTCTGCAAGTCCGGCCAATTTTGTGTCGTCCGCAAACTTACTGATCACCCCAGTTACACCTCCTTCCAGATCGTTTATACAGCGGAGGCTGTGGACGGGCCAGCGTTACGGGCAAGCTGACTTGTAACGTTAATAAGTAAACTTTGGAGTTCCTTCCGGCTGTCCCTGTCCCGCCTCGGACGGTGGCGCCGCCTGGGCCATCTCCTGTGATCGGTTGAGGGGTGGGGAAGGACGGGGGTGGTGGTGGGTGGGGGGGGGGTCGGAACCTCGCTCGCCGACGCCGGACTCTCTGCGTCGCCAAACTCACCTGTTTTTTGTTGCCCCCTCTCCCTGCAGGTGCTGAAATATGAGCAGTATCTGGACAACTCGCTGGGAAGGTTCTTGCTGAAGAAGGCACTCACCAATCAGAGGATAGGACACTTCTTTTTCTGGCACCTGAAGTGAGTGTGTTGCGCTGGGCTGCCCTTCCGCTCGCCCCCTCCCCAAACCCCCCAAATCCTCCCCGTCCCCCCACCCACCCCCGGGAGGGTGGGGCAGAGGGTCTTCCCGTCGCTTTGAAGCCAGTTCGCTGAGGGACCACAAACGGAACCTCAAACTTTTGTATCTGTGGAATTCATTGCCACAGAGGGCTGTGGAGGCCGAGACGTTGAGCGTCTTCAAGACAGAAATTGATAAATTCTTGATTTCTCGAGGAATTAAGGGCTATGGGGAGAGAGCGGGTAAATGGAGTTGAAATCAACCATGATTGAATGGTGGAGTGGACTCGATGGGCCGAATGGCCTTACTTCCGCTCCTATGTCTTATGGTCTTATCCTCGGGGTGACACAGTGGGTTAGCGCTGCTGCCTCACAGCGCCAGGGACCCGGGTTCGATTCCCGGCTTGGGTCACTGTCTGTGTGGAGTGCAGACTCGATGGGCCGAATGGCCTCCTTCTGCACTGTAGGGTTTCTATGATTTCTATGAGTCTGCACGTTCTCTCCCCGTGTCTGCGTGGGTTTCCTCCGGGTGCTCCGGTTTCCTCCCACAGTCCGAAAGACGTGCTGGTTAGGTGGATCCGGGAAGGTGGGGGCGGGTGGAGAGGGGATCTGGGAAGAGGGCGGCGATCCGGGAGTGGGGGGGGGGGCAGAGTGGGGATCCGGGAATGGGGTTGCGGAGAGTGATCCGGGAAGAGGGGGGAAGCAGAGAACGGAGAGGGGATCATGGAAGTGGGGGGGGAGGGGGGGGGCGGGGAGGTGGGGGCAGGCTGAGAAGGGATCCAGAAAGGGAGGCGGTGGGGAGGGGAGAGGGGGGGAATCCGGGAAGGGGTTGGGAGGGCGGAGAGGGGATCCGGGAAGGGGAGGGGGACGGAAAGGGGGATCCGCGAAGGGGTTGGGAGGGTGGAGAGGTGACCCGGGACGGGGTGGGTGGCGGTGGGGGGGGGGGGGGGGGTGGGGGAAGAAGTGGAGGAGGGAATTAGCGGGGGGGGGGGGGGTGGGGTTCTCCCCTGGCGTCCTGCGGCTAGTTATTCCTCAGCTAACATCTCCGGGAGAACCCTCCTGCCTGGCTGTTCTGTGGGATCTTGCTGTGCAGCAGAATCGGCCCCCCCCCCCACCCTTTCCTGGGCGACTTTGCCTTCTGTTGAGGGGTGTGGGGGAAAAGTAGCCCCGGAACCTTCCCTGAGGCAGGTGACTCTCGAAATCGTTTTCGCTGCTGGAATGTCGGCAGTGGACTGCGGGATTGGAGGGGAGTGGGGGGGAGGTTGTGGGGCGGGGGGGGGGGGGGGGGGGAAGGGGAGGGAAAGCTCCCGGCGCGGCCCGGTGCTCTGTCGAGGGTCTCTGACGCGGGCTGCCTTGGCCTCCGCAGGTCTGAGATGCACAATAAGACGGTGAGCCAGCGGTTCGGCCTACTCCTGGAGTCCTTCTGCCGAGCCTGCGGCATGTACCTCAAACACCTGATACGGCAGGTGGAAGCCATGGACAAACTCATCAACCTGACGGACATCCTGAAGCAGGAGAAGAAGGACGAGACCCAGAAGGTAAATGTGCCCGGAGTCACCGACAAGGCCCTTCGGCCCAGCCGCTCCGTGCCGGCCGGGCTTTCCCAAAACCGAAACGGGTCCCGTTTCCCCGCGTTTGGCCAATATCCCTCTGAACCTTTCCCCGTCCGTGTGTCGATGAGCGGCATAGATAA
This sequence comes from Mustelus asterias, assembly GCF_964213995.1. Taxonomy (NCBI): domain Eukaryota; kingdom Metazoa; phylum Chordata; class Chondrichthyes; order Carcharhiniformes; family Triakidae; genus Mustelus; species Mustelus asterias. Next base: position 21,774 of record NW_027593451.1, read on the forward strand.
GGTAGATAGTCAACCTCTGTTCCCAAAGGTAGGGGAGTCCTAAATCTAGCCTCTCAGCGCCCCCAGGGACCCGGGTTCGATTCCCGGCTTGGGTCACTGCGTAGAGTTTGCACCCCCTTTCCCCGTGTCTGCGTGGAGTTTGCACCTTCTCTCCCCGTGTCTGTGTGGAGTTTGCAGCTTCTCTCCCCGTGTCTGTGTGGAGTTTGCACCTTCTCTCCCCGTGTCTGTGTGGAGTTTGCAGCTTCTCTCCCCGTGTCTGTGTGGAGTTTGCAGCTTCTCTCCCCGTGTCTGTGTGGAGTTTGCACCTTCTCTCCCCGTGTCTGTGTGGAGTTTGCACCTTCTCTCCCCGTGTCTGCGTGGAGTTTGCACCTTCTCTCCCCGTGTCTGCGTGGAGTTTGCACCTTCTCTCCCCGTGTCTGTGTGGAGTTTGTACCTTCTCTCCCCGTGTCTGTGTGGAGTTTGTACCTTCTCTCCCCGTGTCTGCGTGGAGTTTGTACCTTCTCTCCCCGTGTCTGTGTGGAGTTTGCACCTTCTCTCCCCGTGTCTGTGTGGAGTTTGCACCTTCTCTCCCCATGTCTGTGTGGAGTTTGTACCTTCTCTCCCCGTGTCTGTGTGGAGTTTGCAGCTTCTCTCCCCGTGTCTGCGTAGAGTTTGTACCTTCTCTCCCCGTGTCTGTGTAGAGTTTGTACCTTCTCTCCCCGTGTCTGTGTGGAGTTTGTACCTTCTCTCCCCGTGTCTGTGTGGAGTTTGCATGTTCTCTCCCCGTGTCTGCGTGGAGTTTGTACCTTCTCTCCCCGTGTCTGTGTGGAGTTTGCATGTTCTCTCCCCGTGTCTGTGTGGAGTTTGTACCTTCCCTCCCCGTGTCTGTGTGGAGTTTGCATGTTCTCTCCCCGTGTCTGCGTGGAGTTTGTACCTTCTCTCCCCGTGTCTGCGTAGAGTTTGTACCTTCTCTCCCCGTGTCTGTGTGGAGTTTGTACCTTCTCTCCCCGTGTCTGCGTTGAGTTTGTACCTTCTCTCCCCGTGTCTGCGTAGAGTTTGTACCTTCTCTCCCCGTGTCTGTGTGGAGTTTGTACCTTCTCTCCCCGTGTCTGTGTGGAGTTTGCATGTTCTCTCCCCGTGTCTGCGTAGAGTTTGTACCTTCTCTCCCCGTGTCTGTGTGGAGTTTGTACCTTCTCTCCCCGTGTCTGCGTGGAGTTTGTACCTTCTCTCCCCGTGTCTGCGTGGAGTTTGTACCTTCTCTCCCCGTGTCTGTGTAGAGTTTGTACCTTCTCTCCCCGTGTCTGCGTGGAGTTTGTACCTTCTCTCCCCGTGTCTGTGTGGAGTTTGTACCTTCTCTCCCCGTGTCTGCGTGGAGTTTGTACCTTCTCTCCCCGTGTCTGTGTGGAGTTTGCACGTTCTCTCCCCGTGTCTGCGTAGAGTTTGTACCTTCTCTCCCCGTGTCTGCGTGGAGTTTGTACCTTCTCTCCCTGTGTCTGCGTGGAGTTTGCACGTTCTCTCCCCGTGTCTGCGTAGAGTTTGTACCTTCTCTCCCCGTGTCTGCGTGGAGTTTGTACCTTCTCTCCCCGTGTCTGTGTGGAGTTTGCACGTTCTCTCCCCGTGTCTGCGTAGAGTTTGCACGTTCTCTCCCCGTGTCTGCGTAGAGTTTGTACCTTCTCTCCCCGTGTCTGCGTGGAGTTTGTACCTTCTCTCCCCCGTGTCTGTGTGGAGTTTGCACCTTCTCTCCCCGTGTCTGTGTGGAGTTTGTACCTTCTCTCCCCGTGTCTGCGTGGAGTTTGTACCTTCTCTCCCCGTGTCTGCGTAGAGTTTGCACCTTCCCTCCCCCGTGTCTGCGTAGAGTTTGCACCTTCCCTCCCCCGTGTCTGTGTGGGTTTCCTCCGGGTGCTCCGTTTTCCTCCCACAGTCCGAAAGACGTGCAGGTTAGGGTGCATTGGGCCGTGCTAAATTCTCCCTCGGTGTTACCCGAACAGGCGCCGGAGTGTGGGGCGACTGGGGGGATTTTCACAGTAAAGTTTAAAGTTTATTTATTAGTGTCACAAGCAAGGCTTACATTCACACCGCAATGAAGTTACTGTGAAAATCCCAGACACGGGGAGGGCGTGCAAACTCCGCACAGACAGTGACCCAAGCCGGGAATCGAACCCGGGTCCCTGGCGCTGTACTTCCATTGCAGTGTGAATGTAAGCCGATTTGTGACTAATAAATAAACTTTAAAGATGGGCAGTTTTTTCACACTGAGGGCGGCGAGTGTCTGGAACGAGCTGCCAGAGGCAGTAGTAGAGGCGGGTACAATTTTGTCTTTTATAAAGCCTTTAGACAGTTACATGGGTACGATGGGTATAGAGGGATATGGGCCAAACGCGGGCAATTGGGACTCGCTTAGTGGTTTAAAGAAAAGGGGGCAGCATGGACAAGTTGGGCCGAAGGGCCTGTTTCCATGCTGTAAACCTCTATGACTCGACCTGTCCAAGCGTCTTTTCAATGTTGTCAATGAACCCGCCTCTACCACCTCCCCCTAGCAGCTCATTCCACACACGCACCACCCTCTGTGCAAAAACGTTGCCCCTGGGGTCCCTCTCCCCTCTCACCTTAAACCTACGCCCGCTAGTTTTGGGCTCCCCTCCCTACCCTGGGGGAAAAGACCGTGGCTATTCACCTTATCTCTGCCCCTCATTATTTTATAGACCTCTATAAGATCACCCCCTCAGCCTCCTACGCTCCAGGGAAAAAAAGTCCCAGTCTATCCAGCCTCTCCTTATAACTCAATCCATCAAGTCCCGGTAGCATCCGAGTAAATCTTTCTTTGCACCCTTTCCAGTTTAATAACATCCTTCCGATAGCCGGGCGACCAGAGTTGTACCCAGTGCTCCAAATGTGGCTTCACCAATGTCTTGTTACCATCACTGAATCCCCCCCACTGTCAACATCCTTGAGGTTCCCGTTGACCAGAAGCTCAACTGGACTCACCACATCAACACAGTGGCTCCCGGAGCAGGTCAGAGGCTGTGAATCCTGCGGAGAGTAACTCACCTCCTGACTCCCCAAAGCCTGTCCACCATCGACAAGGACACAAGTCAGGAGTGTGATGGGATACTCCCCACTTGCCCGGATGGGTGCGGCTCCCAACAACAACTCAAGAAGCTCGACACCATCCAGGACAAAGCAGCCCCGCTTGATTGGCCCCCCATCCACAAACACCCACTCCCTCCACCACCCACGCACAGCCATGT
>NW_027593451.1:30000-32175 GCF_964213995.1 Mustelus asterias
CCCGGGTTCGATTCCCGGCTTGGGTCACTGTCTGTGCGGAGTCTGCACATTCTCCTCGTGTCTGCGTGGGTTTCCTCCGGGTGCTCCGGTTTCCTCCCACAGTCTGAAACACGTGCTGGTTAGGGTGCATTGGCCGTGCTAAATTGTCCCTTAATGTCCAAAGATGTGCAGGTTAGGTGGATTGGCCATGCTAAGTTGACCCTAGTGTCAGGGGGACTAGCAGGGGTAAATGGGAATAGGGCCTAGGTGGGATCGGTGCTGACTCGATGGGCCAAATGGCCGCCTCCTGCACTGTAGGGATTCTATGACTTTGACTGAGGGGCAAATTAGCACGGCCCAATGCACCCTAACCAGCACGTCTTTCGGACTGTGGGAGGAAACCGGAGCACCCGGAGGAAACCCACGCAGACACGGGGAGAACGTGCAGACTCCGCACAGACAGTGACCCGAGCCGGGAATCGAACCCGGGTCCCGGGCGCTGTGAGGCAGCAGCGCCAACCCGCTGTGCCGCCTTTGTTTTTTGATGTGTCCTTTTGTCACCGTCATCACCCCTGCCCGTCCTCAGTTTAATCTTATTGGTCTTTGGTTTGTCACCGAGAGCTGAAATGTGGGTTGGTTGTTCTGTAACTGCAGCTTCCTGTAAATATGTCAGCAATCAAGGAAAGGACTTGTAGAGTGGCAGAGTGGGTTAGCACTGCTGCCTCACAGCGCCAGGGACCCGGGTTTGATTCCCGGCTCGGGTCACTGTCTGTGCGGAGTCTGCACGTTCTCCCCGTGTCTGCGTGGGTTTCAAAGAACAATACAGCACAGAAACAGGCCCTTCGGCCCTCCAAGCCTGCGCCACTCATGTGCCCAACTAGACCATCCGTTTGTATCCCTCTATTCCCAGTCTGTTCATGTGGCTATCTAGATAAGTCTTAAACCATCCCAGTGTGTCCGCCTCAATCACCTTGCTTGGCAGCGCATTCCAGGCCCCCACCACCCTCTGTGTAAAATACGTCCCCCTGACATCTGTGTTGAACCTTGCCCCCCCTCACCTTGAACCCGTGACCCTTTGTGTTCGTCACCTCCGACCTGGGAAAAAGCTTCCCACTGTTCACCCTATCTATACCCTTCATAATTTTATACACCTCTATTAGGTCGCCCCCTCATCCTCCGTCTTTCCAGGGAGAACAACCCCAGTTTACCCAATCTCTCCTCATAGCTAAGACCCTCCATACCAGGCAACATCCTGGTAATCCTTCTCTGCACTCCCTCTAAAGCCTCCACGTCCTCCGGGTGCTCCGGTTTCCTCCCACAGTCCGAAAGATGTGCAGGTTAGGTGGATTGGCCATGCTAAATTGCCCCTTAGTGTCAGGAGGGTAAATATGTGGGATTATGGGGACCGGACCTGGCTGGTATTGTGGACGGTGCAGACTCGATGGGCCGAATGGCCTCCTCCTGAACTGTAGGGATTCTATGATTCTATTCAGTGATTCTCTGACTTGTGTCTGGATTCAAGCCTGTATTTCCAGGCGTCTCAAGGGTTGTGAGTTTGATTTGATTTATTATTGTCACATGTATTGGGATACAGTGAAAAGTATTGTTTCTTGCGCGCTGTACAGACAAAGCATACCGTTCATAGAGAAGGAAAGGAGAGAGTGCAGAATGTAGTGTTACAGTCATAGCTAGGGTGTAGAGAAAGATCAACTTAATGCGAGGTAGGTCCATTCAAAAGTCTGACGGCAGCAGGGAAGAAGCTGTTCTTGAGTCGGTCGGTGCGTGACCTCAGACTTTTGTATCTTTTTCCCGATGGAAGAAGGTGGAAGAGAGAATGTCCGGGGTGCGTGGGGGTCCTTGATTATGCTGGCTGCTTTTCCCCGAGGCAGCGGGAAGTGTAGACAGAGTCAATGGATGGGAGGCTGGTTTGCGAGATGGATTGGGCTACATTCACGATCCTTTGTAGTCCCTTGCGGTCTTGGGCAGAGCAGGAGCCCAGACCAAGCTGTGATACAACCAGAAAGGATGCTTTCTATGGGGCATCTGTAAAGTTGGTGAGAGTCGTAGCAGACATGCCAAATTTCCTTAGTCTTCTGAGAAAGTCAGTGTCTTCCTCCCGTTCCCACAGGCTGGAAGAATGCCGGATCATGTCCTCGGCGAAACGGCCCCTCTGGCTGAACTGGGAGAATCCGGATA
>NW_027593452.1:0-32163 GCF_964213995.1 Mustelus asterias
AGTATAAACCTGGGCGGGGAGTGTAGTATAAACCTGGGCGGGGAGTGTAGTATCAACCTGGGCGGGGTGTGTAGTATAAACCTGGGCGGGGAGTGTAGTATAAACCTGGGCGGGGTGTGTAGTATAAACCTGGGCGGGGAGTGTAGTATAAACCTGGGCGGGGAGTGTAGTGTAAACCTGGGCGGGGAGTGTAGTATAAACCTGGGCGGGGTGTGTAGTATAAACCTGGGCGGGGAGTGTAGTGTAAACCTGGGCGGGGAGTGTAGTATAAACCTGGGCGGGGGGTGTAGTATAAACCTGGGCGGGGGGTGTAGTATAAACCTGGGCGAGGTGGTGTAGTATAAACCTGGGCAGGGTGGTGTAGTATAAACCTGGGCGGGGGGGATGCAGTATAAACCTGGGCGGGGGGGTGTAGTATAAACCTGGGCGGGGGTGTGTTGTATAAACCTGGGCGGGGGGGTGTAGTACAAACCTGGGTGGGGGGGGTGTAGTATCAACCTGGGCGGGGGGTGCAGTATAAACCTGGGCGGGGGGGTGTGTACTATTAACCTGGGTGGGGGGGGTGTAGCATAAACCTGGGCGGGGGGGGGGTAGTATAAACCTGGGCGGGGTGGGTGTGTAGTATAAACCTGGGAGGGGGGTGTAGTATAAACCTTGGCGGGGGGGTGTCGTATAAACCTGGGCGGGGGGTGTAGTATTAACCTGGGCGGGTGGTGTAGTATAATCCTGGGCGGGGGGGTGTAGTATAAACCTGAGTGGGGGGGGGTGTAGTATAAACCTGGGCGGGGGGGGTGTAGTATAAACCTGGGCGGGGGGAGTGTAGTATAAACCTGGGCGGGTGGTGTAGTATAAACCTGGGCGGGGGTGATGTATTATAAACCTGGGCAGGGGGGGGTGTGGTATAAACCTGGGCAGGGGGTGTAGTATAAACCTGGGCGGGGGGTGTAGTATAAACCTGCGCGGGGGGGGTGTGTAGTATAAACCTGGGCGGCGGGGGGTGTAGTATAAACCTGGGCGGGGGGTGTCGTATAAACCAGGGGAGGGGGGGTGTAGTATAAACCTGGGCGGGGGGGGTGTAGTACAAACCTGGGCGGGGGTGTAGTATAAACCTGGGCGGGGGGCGTGTAGAATAAACCTGGGGGGGGTGTGGTATAAACCTGGGTGGGGGGTGTAGTATAAACCTGGGCGGGGGGGGTGTAGTATAAACCTGGCCGCGGGGGTGTGTAGTATAAACCTGGGCGGGGGGGGGGGGTGTAGTATAAACCTGGGCGTGGGGTGTAGTATAAACCTGGGTGGGGAGGGTGTAGTAAATACCTGGGCGGGGGGGTGTAGTGTAAACCTGGGCGGGGGGGGGGTGTAGTATAAACCTGGGCGTGGGGTGTAGTATAAACCTGGGCGGGGAGGGTGTAGTAAATACCTGGGCGGGGGGTGTAGTATAAACCTGGGCGGGGGGTGTAGTATAAACCTGGGCGGGGGGGGTGTAGTATAAACCTGGGCGGGGGTTGTGTAGTATAAACCTGGGCGGGGGGTGTAGTATAAACCTGGGCGGGGGGGGGTGTAGTATAAACCTGGGCGGGGGGTGTAGTATAAACCTGGGCGGGGGCTGTCTAGTATAAACCTGGGCGGGGGGGGGTCTGGTATAAACCTGGGCGGGGGGTGTAGTATAAACCTGGACGGGGGGTGTAGTATAAACCTGGGCGGGGGGTGTAGTATAAACCTGGGCGGGGGGTGTAATATAAACCTGGGCGGGGGGTGTGGTATAAACCTGGACGGGGGGGTGTAGTATAAACCTGGGCGAGGGGTGTAGTATAAACCTGGGCGGGGGGTGTAGTATAAACGTGGGCGGGGTGGTGTAGTATAAACCTGGGCGGGGGGGTGTAATATAAACCTGGGCGGGGGGGTGTAGTATAAACCTGGGCGGGCGGGTGTAGTATAAATCTGGGCGGGGGGTGTAGTATAAACCTGGGCCAGGGAGGGGGTGTAGCATAAACATGGGCGGGGGGGGGGGGTGTAGTATAAACCTGGGCGGGGGGTGTAGTGTAAACCTGGGCCGGGGGGTGTAGTATAAACCTGGGCGGGGGGGTGTAGTATAAACCTGGGCGGGGGGGGGTGTAGTATCAAGCTGGCCGGGGGGGGGTGTAGTATAAACCTGGGCGGGGGGGGATGTAGTATAAACCTGGGCGGGTGGGGGGGGTGTAGTATAAACCTGGGCGGGGGGTGTTGTATAAACTTGGGCGGGGGGTGTGCAGTATAAACCTGGGTGGGGGGGTGTAGTATAAACCTGGCGGGGGGGGTGTTGTATAAACCTGGGCGGGGGGGTGTAGTATAAACCTGGGGGGGGGGTGTAGTATAAACCTAGGCGGGGGGGTGTAGTATAAACCTCAGCGGGGGGGGGTTTAGTATAAACCTGGGCGGGGGGTGTAGTATAAACCTGGGTGGGGGGAGTGTAGTATAAAACTGGGCGGGGGGTGTAGTATAAACCTGGGCGGGGGGGCTGTGTAGTATAAACCTGGGCGGCGGGGGGTGTAGTATAAACCTGGGCGGGGGGTGTCGTATAAACCTGGGTGGGGGGAGTGTAGTATAAAACTGGGCGGGGGGTGTAGTATAAACCTGGGCGGGGGGGGTGTGTAGTATAAACCTGGGCGGCGGGGGGTGTAGTATAAACCTGGGCGGGGGGTGTCGTATAAACCAGAGGATGGGGGGGTGTAGTATAAACCTGGGCGGGGTGGGTGTAGTACAAACCTGGGCGGGGGTGTAGTATAAACCTGGGCGGGGGGCGTTTAGAATAAACCTTGGGGGGGGGTGTGGTATAAACCTGGGCGGGGGGTGTAGTATAAACCTGGGCAGGGGGGGTGTAGTATAAACCTGGGCGGGGAGTGTAGTGTAAACCTGGGCGGGGAGTGTAGTATAAACCTGGGCGGGGAGTGTAGTATAAACCTGGGCGGGGTGTGTAGTATAAACCTGGGCGGGGAGTGTAGTATAAACCTGGGCGGGGTGTGTAGTATAAACCTGGGCGGGGAGTGTAGTATAAACCTGGGCGGGGAGTGTAGTGTAAACCTGGGCGGGGAGTGTAGTATAAACCTGGGCGGGGTGTGTAGTATAAACCTGGGCGGGGAGTGTAGTGTAAACCTGGGCGGGGAGTGTAGTATAAACCTGGGCGGGGGGTGTAGTATAAACCTGGGCGGGGAGTGTAGTATAAACCTGGGCGGGGGGTGTAGTATAAACCTGGGCGGGGTGTGTAGTATAAACCTGGGCGGGGGGTGTAGTATAAACCTGGGCGGGGGGTGTAGTATAAACCTGGGCGAGGTGGTGTAGTATAAACCTGGGCAGGGTGGTGTAGTATAAACCTGGGCGGGGGGTGTAGTATAAACCTGGGCGGGGGGTGTAGTATAAACCTGGGCGGGGGGTGTAGTATAAACCTGGGCGAGGTGGTGTAGTATAAACCTGGGCGGGGGGTGTAGTATAAACCTGGGCGGGGGGTGTAGTATAAACCTGGGCGGGGGGTGTAGTATAAACCTGGGCGTGGGGTGTAGTATAAACCTGGGCGGGGGGTGTAGTATAAACCTGGGCGAGGTGGTGTAGTATAAACCTGGGCAGGGTGGTGTAGTATAAACCTGGGCAGGGTGTGTAGTATAAACCTGGGCGGGGGGTGTAGTATAAACCTGGGCGGGGGGTGTAGTATAAACCTGGGCAGGGTGGTGTAGTATAAACCTGGGCAGGGTGGTGTAGTATAAACCTGGGCAGGGTGGTGTAGTATAAACCTGGGCGGGGGGTGTAGTATAAACCTGGGCGGGGGGTGTAGTATAAACCTGGGCGGGGGGTGTAGTATAAACCTGGGCGGGGGGTGTAGTATAAACCTGGGCGGGGGGTGTAGTATAAACCTGGGCGAGGTGGTGTAGTATAAACCTGGGCGGGGTGTGTAGTATAAACCTGGGCGGGGTGTGTAGTATAAACCTGGGCGAGGTGGTGTAGTATAAACCTGGGCGGGGGGTGTAGTATAAACCTGGGCGGGGGGGGATGCAGTATAAACCTGGGCGGGGGGGTGTAGTATAAACCTGGGCGGGGGTGTGTTGTATAAACCTGGGCGGGGGGGTGTTGTATAAACCTGGGCGGGGGTGTGTAGTATAAACCTGGGCGGGGGGGTGTTGTATAAACCTGGGCGGGGGCTGTAGTATAAACCTGGTCGGGGGGGTGTACTATAAATCTGGGCGGGGGAGTGTAGTATAAACCTGGGCGGGGGGTGTGTAGTATAAACCTGGGCGGGGTGTGTAGTATAAACCTGGGCGGGGGGTGTAGTATAAACCTGGGCGGGGAGTGTAGTATAAACCTGGGCGGGGGGGTGTAGTATAAACCTGGGCGGGGAGTGTAGTATAAACCTGGGCGGGGGGGTGTAGTATAAACCTGGGCGGGGGGGTGTAGTATAAACCTGGGCGGTGTGTGTAGTATAAACCTGGGCGGGGTGTGTAGTATAAACCTGGGCGTGGGGTGTAGTATAAACCTGGGCGGGGAGTGTAGTATAAACCTGGGCGGGGTGTGTAGTATAAACCTGGGCGGGGTGTGTAGTATAAACCTGGGCGGTGTGTGTAGTATAAACCTGGGCGGGGTGTGTAGTATAAACCTGGGCGTGGGGTGTAGTATAAACCTGGGCGTGGGGTGTAGTATAAACCTGGGCGTGGGGTGTAGTATAAACCTGGGCGGGGGGGGTGTAGTATAAACCTGGGCGTGGAGTGTAGTATAAACCTGGGCGGGGGGGGGTGTAGTATAAACCTGGGCGTGGGGTGTAGTATAAACCTGGGCGGGGGGGGTGTAGTATAAACCTGGGCGTGGGGTGTAGTATAAACCTGGGCGGGGGGGGGTGTAGTATAAACCTGGGCGGGGGTTGTGTAGTATAAACCTGGGCGGGGGGGGGTGTAGTATAAACCTGGGCGGGGGGTGTAGTATAAACCTGGGCGTGGTGGGGGGGTGTAGTATAAACCTGGGCGGGGGTGTGTAGCATAAACCTGGGCGGGGGGTGTAGTATAAACCTGGGCGGGGGGTGTAGTATAAACCTGGGTGGGGTGTGCAGTATAAACCTGGGCGGGGGGTGTAGTATAAATCTGGCCGGGCGGGGGGGTGTAGTATAAAAATGGGCCGGGGAGGGGGTGTAGTATAAACCTGGGCGGGGGGGGGTGTAGTATAAACCTGGGCGGGGGGGTGTAGTGTAAACCTGGGCGGAGGGTGTAGTGTAAACCTGGGGGGGGGTGTAGCATAAATCTGGGCGGGGGGTGTAGTATAAACATGGACGGGGGGGTGTAGAATAAACCTGGGCGGGGGGTGTAGTATAAACCTGTGCGGGGGGGGTGTAGTATAAACCTGGGCGGGGGGGTGTAGTATAAACCTCGGCGGGTGGTGTAGTATAAATCTGGGCGGGGGGTGTAGTATAAACCTGTGCGGGGGGGTGTAGTATAAACCTGGCGGGGGGGTGTAGTATAAATCTGGGCGGGGTGTGTAGTATAAACCTGGGCGGGTGGGGGGGTGTAGTATAAACCTGGGCGGGGGGTGTAGTATAAACTTGGGCGGGGGGTGTGTAGTATAAACCTGGCCGGGGGGGTGTCGTATAAACCTGGGTGTGGGGGGTGTAGTATAAACCTGGGCGGGGGGGTGTAGTATAAACCTGGGTGGGGGGGTGTAGTATAAACCTGGGCGGGGGGTGCAGTATAAACCTGGGCGGGGGGGTGTAGTATAAACCTGGGCGGGGGGTGCAGTATAAACCTGGGCGGGGGGGTGTAGTATAAACCTGGGCGGGGGGTGCAGTATAAACCTGGGCGGGGGGGTGTAGTATAAACCTGGGTGGGGAGGGTGTAGTATCAACCTGGGCGGGGGGTGTAGTATAAACCTGGGCGGGGGGGTGTAGTATAAACCTGGGCGGGGAGTGTAGTATAAACCTGGGCGGGGGGTGTAGTATAAACCTGGGCGGGGGGTGTAGTATAAACCTGGGCGGGGAGTGTAGTATAAACCTGGGCGGGGGGTGTAGTATAAACCTGGGCGGGGAGTGTAGTATAAACCTGGGCGGGGGGTGTAGTATAAACCTGGGCGGGGAGTGTAGTATAAACCTGGGCGGGGGCGTGTAGTATAAACCTGGGCGGGGGGTGTAGTATAAACCTGGGCGGGGGGTGTAGTATAAACCTGGGCGGGGGGTGTAGTACAAACCTGGGTGGGGGGGGTGTAGTATCAACCTGGGCGGGGGGTGCAGTATAAACCTGGGCGGGGGGGTGTGTACTATTAACCTGGGTGGGGGGGGTGTAGCATAAACCTGGGCGGGGGGGGGTAGTATAAACCTGGGCGGGGTGGGTGTGTAGTATAAACCTGGGAGGGGGGGTGTAGTATAAACCTTGGCGGGGGGGTGTCGTATAAACCTGGGCGGGGGGTGTAGTATTAACCTGGGCGGGTGGTGTAGTATAATCCTGGGCGGGGGGGTGTAGTATAAACCTGAGTGGGGGGGGGTGTAGTATAAACCTGGGCGGGGGGGGTGTAGTATAAACCTGGGCGGGGGGAGTGTAGTATAAACCTGGGCGGGTGGTGTAGTATAAACCTGGGCGGGGGTGATGTATTATAAACCTGGGCAGGGGGGGGTGTGGTATAAACCTGGGCAGGGGGTGTAGTATAAACCTGGGCGGGGGGTGTAGTATAAACCTGCGCGGGGGGGGTGTGTAGTATAAACCTGGGCGGCGGGGGGTGTAGTATAAACCTGGGCGGGGGGTGTCGTATAAACCAGGGGAGGGGGGGTGTAGTATAAACCTGGGCGGGGGTGGTGTAGTACAAACCTGGGCGGGGGTGTAGTATAAACCTGGGCGGGGGGCGTGTAGAATAAACCTGGGGGGGGTGTGGTATAAACCTGGGTGGGGGGTGTAGTATAAACCTGGGCGGGGGGGGTGTAGTATAAACCTGGCCGCGGGGGTGTGTAGTATAAACCTGGGCGGGGGGGGGGGGTGTAGTATAAACCTGGGCGTGGGGTGTAGTATAAACCTGGGTGGGGAGGGTGTAGTAAATACCTGGGCGGGGGGGTGTAGTGTAAACCTGGGCGGGGGGGGGGTGTAGTATAAACCTGGGCGTGGGGTGTAGTATAAACCTGGGCGGGGAGGGTGTAGTAAATACCTGGGCGGGGGGTGTAGTATAAACCTGGGCGGGGGGTGTAGTATAAACCTGGGCGGGGGGGGTGTAGTATAAACCTGGGCGGGGGTTGTGTAGTATAAACCTGGGCGGGGGGTGTAGTATAAACCTGGGCGGGGGGGGGGTGTAGTATAAACCTGGGCGGGGGGTGTAGTATAAACCTGGGCGGGGGCTGTCTAGTATAAACCTGGGCGGGGGGGGGTCTGGTATAAACCTGGGCGGGGGGTGTAGTATAAACCTGGACGGGGGGTGTAGTATAAACCTGGGCGGGGGGTGTAGTATAAACCTGGGCGGGGGGTGTAATATAAACCTGGGCGGGGGGTGTGGTATAAACCTGGACGGGGGGGTGTAGTATAAACCTGGGCGAGGGGTGTAGTATAAACCTGGGCGGGGGGTGTAGTATAAACGTGGGCGGGGTGGTGTAGTATAAACCTGGGCGGGGGGGTGTAATATAAACCTGGGCGGGGGGGTGTAGTATAAACCTGGGCGGGCGGGTGTAGTATAAATCTGGGCGGGGGGTGTAGTATAAACCTGGGCCAGGGAGGGGGTGTAGCATAAACATGGGCGGGGGGGGGGGGTGTAGTATAAACCTCGGCGGGGGGTGTAGTGTAAACCTGGGCCGGGGGGTGTAGTATAAACCTGGGCGGGGGGGTGTAGTATAAACCTGGGCGGGGGGGGGTGTAGTATCAAGCTGGCCGGGGGGGGGTGTAGTATAAACCTGGGCGGGGGGGGATGTAGTATAAACCTGGGCGGGTGGGGGGGGTGTAGTATAAACCTGGGCGGGGGGTGTTGTATAAACTTGGGCGGGGGGTGTGCAGTATAAACCTGGGTGGGGGGGTGTAGTATAAACCTGGCGGGGGGGGTGTTGTATAAACCTGGGCGGGGGGGTGTAGTATAAACCTGGGGGGGGGGTGTAGTATAAACCTAGGCGGGGGGGTGTAGTATAAACCTCAGCGGGGGGGGGGTTTAGTATAAACCTGGGCGGGGGGTGTAGTATAAACCTGGGTGGGGGGAGTGTAGTATAAAACTGGGCGGGGGGTGTAGTATAAACCTGGGCGGGGGGGGTGTGTAGTATAAACCTGGGCGGCGGGGGGTGTAGTATAAACCTGGGCGGGGGGTGTCGTATAAACCTGGGTGGGGGGAGTGTAGTATAAAACTGGGCGGGGGGTGTAGTATAAACCTGGGCGGGGGGGGTGTGTAGTATAAACCTGGGCGGCGGGGGGTGTAGTATAAACCTGGGCGGGGGGTGTCGTATAAACCAGAGGATGGGGGGGTGTAGTATAAACCTGGGCGGGGTGGGTGTAGTACAAACCTGGGCGGGGGTGTAGTATAAACCTGGGCGGGGGGCGTTTAGAATAAACCTTGGGGGGGGGTGTGGTATAAACCTGGGCGGGGGGTGTAGTATAAACCTGGGCAGGGGGGGTGTAGTATAAACCTGGGCGGGGAGTGTAGTGTAAACCTGGGCGGGGAGTGTAGTATAAACCTGGGCGGGGAGTGTAGTATAAACCTGGGCGGGGAGTGTAGTATCAACCTGGGCGGGGTGTGTAGTATAAACCTGGGCGGGGAGTGTAGTATAAACCTGGGCGGGGTGTGTAGTATAAACCTGGGCGGGGAGTGTAGTATAAACCTGGGCGGGGAGTGTAGTGTAAACCTGGGCGGGGAGTGTAGTATAAACCTGGGCGGGGTGTGTAGTATAAACCTGGGCGGGGAGTGTAGTGTAAACCTGGGCGGGGAGTGTAGTATAAACCTGGGCGGGGGGTGTAGTATAAACCTGGGCGGGGGGTGTAGTATAAACCTGGGCGAGGTGGTGTAGTATAAACCTGGGCAGGGTGGTGTAGTATAAACCTGGGCGGGGGGGGATGCAGTATAAACCTGGGCGGGGGGGTGTAGTATAAACCTGGGCGGGGGTGTGTTGTATAAACCTGGGCGGGGGGGTGTAGTACAAACCTGGGTGGGGGGGGTGTAGTATCAACCTGGGCGGGGGGTGCAGTATAAACCTGGGCGGGGGGGTGTGTACTATTAACCTGGGTGGGGGGGGTGTAGCATAAACCTGGGCGGGGGGGGGGTAGTATAAACCTGGGCGGGGTGGGTGTGTAGTATAAACCTGGGAGGGGGGGTGTAGTATAAACCTTGGCGGGGGGGTGTCGTATAAACCTGGGCGGGGGGTGTAGTATTAACCTGGGCGGGTGGTGTAGTATAATCCTGGGCGGGGGGGTGTAGTATAAACCTGAGTGGGGGGGGGTGTAGTATAAACCTGGGCGGGGGGGGTGTAGTATAAACCTGGGCGGGGGGAGTGTAGTATAAACCTGGGCGGGTGGTGTAGTATAAACCTGGGCGGGGGTGATGTATTATAAACCTGGGCAGGGGGGGGTGTGGTATAAACCTGGGCAGGGGGTGTAGTATAAACCTGGGCGGGGGGTGTAGTATAAACCTGCGCGGGGGGGGTGTGTAGTATAAACCTGGGCGGCGGGGGGTGTAGTATAAACCTGGGCGGGGGGTGTCGTATAAACCAGGGGAGGGGGGGTGTAGTATAAACCTGGGCGGGGGGGGTGTAGTACAAACCTGGGCGGGGGTGTAGTATAAACCTGGGCGGGGGGCGTGTAGAATAAACCTGGGGGGGGTGTGGTATAAACCTGGGTGGGGGGTGTAGTATAAACCTGGGCGGGGGGGGTGTAGTATAAACCTGGCCGCGGGGGTGTGTAGTATAAACCTGGGCGGGGGGGGGGGGTGTAGTATAAACCTGGGCGTGGGGTGTAGTATAAACCTGGGTGGGGAGGGTGTAGTAAATACCTGGGCGGGGGGGTGTAGTGTAAACCTGGGCGGGGGGGGGGTGTAGTATAAACCTGGGCGTGGGGTGTAGTATAAACCTGGGCGGGGAGGGTGTAGTAAATACCTGGGCGGGGGGTGTAGTATAAACCTGGGCGGGGGGTGTAGTATAAACCTGGGCGGGGGGGGTGTAGTATAAACCTGGGCGGGGGTTGTGTAGTATAAACCTGGGCGGGGGGTGTAGTATAAACCTGGGCGGGGGGGGGTGTAGTATAAACCTGGGCGGGGGGTGTAGTATAAACCTGGGCGGGGGCTGTCTAGTATAAACCTGGGCGGGGGGGGGTCTGGTATAAACCTGGGCGGGGGGTGTAGTATAAACCTGGACGGGGGGTGTAGTATAAACCTGGGCGGGGGGTGTAGTATAAACCTGGGCGGGGGGTGTAATATAAACCTGGGCGGGGGGTGTGGTATAAACCTGGACGGGGGGGTGTAGTATAAACCTGGGCGAGGGGTGTAGTATAAACCTGGGCGGGGGGTGTAGTATAAACGTGGGCGGGGTGGTGTAGTATAAACCTGGGCGGGGGGGTGTAATATAAACCTGGGCGGGGGGGTGTAGTATAAACCTGGGCGGGCGGGTGTAGTATAAATCTGGGCGGGGGGTGTAGTATAAACCTGGGCCAGGGAGGGGGTGTAGCATAAACATGGGCGGGGGGGGGGGGTGTAGTATAAACCTGGGCGGGGGGTGTAGTGTAAACCTGGGCCGGGGGGTGTAGTATAAACCTGGGCGGGGGGGTGTAGTATAAACCTGGGCGGGGGGGGGTGTAGTATCAAGCTGGCCGGGGGGGGGTGTAGTATAAACCTGGGCGGGGGGGGATGTAGTATAAACCTGGGCGGGTGGGGGGGGTGTAGTATAAACCTGGGCGGGGGGTGTTGTATAAACTTGGGCGGGGGGTGTGCAGTATAAACCTGGGTGGGGGGGTGTAGTATAAACCTGGCGGGGGGGGTGTTGTATAAACCTGGGCGGGGGGGTGTAGTATAAACCTGGGGGGGGGGTGTAGTATAAACCTAGGCGGGGGGGTGTAGTATAAACCTCAGCGGGGGGGGGTTTAGTATAAACCTGGGCGGGGGGTGTAGTATAAACCTGGGTGGGGGGAGTGTAGTATAAAACTGGGCGGGGGGTGTAGTATAAACCTGGGCGGGGGGGCTGTGTAGTATAAACCTGGGCGGCGGGGGGTGTAGTATAAACCTGGGCGGGGGGTGTCGTATAAACCTGGGTGGGGGGAGTGTAGTATAAAACTGGGCGGGGGGTGTAGTATAAACCTGGGCGGGGGGGGTGTGTAGTATAAACCTGGGCGGCGGGGGGTGTAGTATAAACCTGGGCGGGGGGTGTCGTATAAACCAGAGGATGGGGGGGTGTAGTATAAACCTGGGCGGGGTGGGTGTAGTACAAACCTGGGCGGGGGTGTAGTATAAACCTGGGCGGGGGGCGTTTAGAATAAACCTTGGGGGGGGGTGTGGTATAAACCTGGGCGGGGGGTGTAGTATAAACCTGGGCAGGGGGGGTGTAGTATAAACCTGGGCGGGGAGTGTAGTGTAAACCTGGGCGGGGAGTGTAGTATAAACCTGGGCGGGGAGTGTAGTATAAACCTGGGCGGGGTGTGTAGTATAAACCTGGGCGGGGAGTGTAGTATAAACCTGGGCGGGGTGTGTAGTATAAACCTGGGCGGGGAGTGTAGTATAAACCTGGGCGGGGAGTGTAGTGTAAACCTGGGCGGGGAGTGTAGTATAAACCTGGGCGGGGTGTGTAGTATAAACCTGGGCGGGGAGTGTAGTGTAAACCTGGGCGGGGAGTGTAGTATAAACCTGGGCGGGGGGTGTAGTATAAACCTGGGCGGGGAGTGTAGTATAAACCTGGGCGGGGGGTGTAGTATAAACCTGGGCGGGGTGTGTAGTATAAACCTGGGCGGGGGGTGTAGTATAAACCTGGGCGGGGGGTGTAGTATAAACCTGGGCGAGGTGGTGTAGTATAAACCTGGGCAGGGTGGTGTAGTATAAACCTGGGCGGGGGGTGTAGTATAAACCTGGGCGGGGGGTGTAGTATAAACCTGGGCGGGGGGTGTAGTATAAACCTGGGCGAGGTGGTGTAGTATAAACCTGGGCGGGGGGTGTAGTATAAACCTGGGCGGGGGGTGTAGTATAAACCTGGGCGGGGGGTGTAGTATAAACCTGGGCGTGGGGTGTAGTATAAACCTGGGCGGGGGGTGTAGTATAAACCTGGGCGAGGTGGTGTAGTATAAACCTGGGCAGGGTGGTGTAGTATAAACCTGGGCAGGGTGTGTAGTATAAACCTGGGCGGGGGGTGTAGTATAAACCTGGGCGGGGGGTGTAGTATAAACCTGGGCAGGGTGGTGTAGTATAAACCTGGGCAGGGTGGTGTAGTATAAACCTGGGCAGGGTGGTGTAGTATAAACCTGGGCGGGGGGTGTAGTATAAACCTGGGCGGGGGGTGTAGTATAAACCTGGGCGGGGGGTGTAGTATAAACCTGGGCGGGGGGTGTAGTATAAACCTGGGCGGGGGGTGTAGTATAAACCTGGGCGAGGTGGTGTAGTATAAACCTGGGCGGGGTGTGTAGTATAAACCTGGGCGGGGTGTGTAGTATAAACCTGGGCGAGGTGGTGTAGTATAAACCTGGGCGGGGGGTGTAGTATAAACCTGGGCGGGGGGGGATGCAGTATAAACCTGGGCGGGGGGGTGTAGTATAAACCTGGGCGGGGGTGTGTTGTATAAACCTGGGCGGGGGGGTGTTGTATAAACCTGGGCGGGGGTGTGTAGTATAAACCTGGGCGGGGGGGTGTTGTATAAACCTGGGCGGGGGCTGTAGTATAAACCTGGTCGGGGGGGTGTACTATAAATCTGGGCGGGGGAGTGTAGTATAAACCTGGGCGGGGGGTGTGTAGTATAAACCTGGGCGGGGTGTGTAGTATAAACCTGGGCGGGGGGTGTGTAGTATAAACCTGGGCGGGGGGGTGTAGTATAAACCTGGGCGGGGGGGTGTAGTATAAACCTGGGCGGGGTGTGTAGTATAAACCTGGGCGGGGGGTGTGTAGTATAAACCTGGGCGGGGGGTGTGTAGTATAAACCTGGGCGGGGGGGTGTAGTATAAACCAGGGCGGGGTGTGTAGTATAAACCTGGGCGGGGGGTGTGTAGTATAAACCTGGGTGGGGGGGGTGTAGTATAAACCTGGGCGGGGTGTGTAGTATAAACCTGGGCGGGGGGGGTGTAGTATAAACCTGGGCGGCGGGGTGTGTAGTATAAACCTGGGCGGGGGTGTGTAGCATAAACCTGGGCGGGGGTGTCGTATAAACCTGGGCGGGTGGTGTAGTATAAACCTGGGTGGGGGGTGCAGTATAAACCTGGGCGGGGGGTGTAGTTTAAATTGGGAGGGGGGGGGGTGTAGTATAAAAATGGGCCGGGGAGGGGGTGTAGTATAAACCTGGGCGGGTGGGGGGTGTAGTATAAACCTGGGCGTGGGGGTGTAGTATAAACCAGGGCGGGGAGTTGTAGAATAAACCTGGGCGGGGGGGTGTAGTATAACCCTGGGCGTGGGGGTGTAGTATAAACCTGGCGGGGGCGTGTAGTATAAACCTGGGCGGGTGGGTGTAGTCCAAACCTGGGCGTGGGGGTGTAGTATAAACCTGGGCGGGGGGTGTAGTATAAACCTGGGTGTGGGGGTGTAGTATAAACCTGGGCGGTGGTTGTAGTATAAACCTGGGCGGGAGGGTGTCGTATAAACCTGGACGAGGGGGGGTGTAGTATAAACCTGGGCGGTGGGTGTAGTATTAACCTGGGCGGGGAGTGTAGTATAAACCTGGGCGGGGGGGTGTAGTATAAACCTGGGCGGGGGGGTGTAGTATAAACCTGGGCGGGGGGTGTAGTATAAACCTGGGCGGGGGGGGTGTGTAGTATAAACCTGGGCGGCGGGGGGTGTAGTATAAACCTGGGCGGGGGGTGTCGTATAAACCAGGGGAGGGGGGGTGTAGTATAAACCTGGGCGGGGGGGGGTGTAGTACAAACCTGGGCGGGGGTGTAGTATAAACCTGGGCGGGGGGCGTGTAGAATAAACCTGGGGGGGGGGTGTGGTATAAACGTGGGCGGGGGGTGTAGTATAAACCTGGGCGGGGGGTGTCGTATAAACCAGGGGAGGGGGGGTGTAGTATAAACCTGGGCGGGGGGTGTAGTACAAACCTGGGCGGGGGTGTAGTATAAACCTGGGCGGGGGGCGTGTAGAATAAACCTGGGGGGGGGGTGTGGTATAAACCTGGGCGGGGGGTGTAGAATAAACCTGGGCGGGGGGGGGTGTAGTATAAACCTGGCCGGGGGGGTGTGTAGTATAAACCTGGGCGGGGGGGGTGTAGTATAAACCTGGGCGTGGGGTGTAGTATAAACCTGGGCGTGGGGGTGTAGTTTAAACCTGGGCGTGGGGTGTAGTATAAACCTGGGCGGGGGGGGTGTAGTATAAACCTGGGCGGGGAGGGTGTAGTAAATACCTGGGCGGGGGGGTGTAGTGTAAACCTGGGCGGGGGGTGTAGTATAAACCTGGGCGGGGGGGGTTGTAGTATAAACCTGGGCGGGGAGGGTGTAGTAAATACCTGGGCGGGGGGGTGTAGTGTAAACCTGGGCGGGGGGTGTAGTATAAACCTGGGCGGGGGGGGGTGTAGTATAAACCTGGGCGGGGGTTGTGTAGTATAAACCTGGGCGGGGGGGGGTGTAGTATAAACCTGGGCGGGGTGCAGTATAAACCTGGGCGGGGGGTGTAGTATAAACCTGGGCGGGGTGTGTAGTATAAACCTGGGCGGGGTGTGTAGTATAAACCTGGGCGGGGTGTGTAGTATAAACCTGGGCGGGGGGGAGTAGTATAAACCTGGGCGGGGGTGTAGTATAAACCTGGGCGGGGGGTGTAGTATAAACCTGGGTGGGGGGGGTGTAGTAGAAACCTGGGCGGGGGGGGTGTCGTATAAACCTGGGCGGGGGGGTGTAATATAAACCTGGGCTGGGGGGGGGGGTTGTAGTATCAACCTGCGGGGGGGGTGTAGTATAAACCTGGGCGGGGGGGTGTAGTATAAACCTGGGCGGGGTGGGGGGGTGTACTATAAACCTGGGCGGGGGGTGTAGTATAAACCTGGGCGGGGGGTGTAGTATAAACCTGGGCGGGGGGTGTAGTATAAACCTGGGCGGGGGGTGTAGTATAAACCTGGGCAGGGGTGTGTAATATAAACCTGGGCCAGGGGGGGGAGTTGTCGTATTAACCTGCGGGGGGGTGTAGTATAAACCTGGGCGGGGGGTGTAGTATAAACCTGGGCGGGGTGGGGGGGTGTAGTATAAACCTGGGCGGGGGTGTGTAGCATAAACCTGGGTGGGGGGCTGTAGTATAAACCTGGGCGGGGGGTGTAGTATATACCTGGGTGGGGGGTGCAGTATAAACCTGGGCGGGGGGTGTAGTATAAACCTGGCCGGGGGGGGGTGTAGTATAAACCTGGGCGGGGGGGTGTCGTATAAACCTGGGCGGGGGTGTGTAATATAAACCTGGGCCGGGGGGGGGGTTGTCGTATAAACCTGCGGGGGGGTGTAGTATAAACCTGGGCGGGGTGTGTAGTATAAACCTGGGCGGGGTGTGTAGTATATACCTGGGCGGGGTGTGTAGTATAAACCTGGGCGGGGTGTGTAGTATAAACCTGGGCGGGGTGTGTAGTATAAACCTGGGCGGGGTGTGTAGTATAAACCTGGGCGGGGTGTGTAGTATGAACCTGGGCGGAGAGTGTATTATAAACCTGGGCGGGTGTGTAGTATAAACCTGGGCGGGGGGGGTGTAGTATAAACCTGGGCGGGGTGTGTAGTATAAATCTGGGCGGGGTGTGTAGTATAAACCTGGGCGAGGGGGTGTAGTATAAACCTGGGCGGGGTGTGTAGTATAAACCTGGGCGAGGGGGTGTAGTATAAACCTGGGCGGGGAGTGTAGTATAAACCTGGGCGGGGGGGGTGTAGTATAAACCTGGGCGGGGTGTGTAGTATAAACCTGGGCGGGGGGGGTGTAGTATAAACCTGGGCGGGGTGTGTAGTATAAACCTGGGCGAGGGGGTGTAGTATAAACCTGGGCGGGGAGTGTAGTATAAACCTGGGCGGGGGGGGTGTAGTATAAACCTGGGCGGGGTGTGTAGTATAAACCTGGGCGAGGGGGTGTAGTATAAACCTGGGCGGGGAGTGTAGTATAAACCTGGGCGGGGGGGGTGTAGTATAAACCTGGGCGGGGTGTGTAGTATAAACCTGGGCGGGGTGTGTAGTATAAATCTGGGCGGGGTGTGTAGTATAAACCTGGGCGGGGTGTGTAGTATAAATCTGGGCGGGGTGTGTAGTATAAACCTGGGCGAGGGGGTGTAGTATAAACCTGGGCGGGGTGTGTAGTATAAACCTGGGCGAGGGGGTGTAGTATAAACCTGGGCGGGGTGTGTAGTATAAACCTGGGCGGGGTGTGTAGTATAAACCTGGGCGAGGGGGTGTAGTATAAACCTGGGCGGGGAGTGTAGTATAAACCTGGGCGGGGGGGGTGTAGTATAAACCTGGGCGGGGTGTGTAGTATAAACCTGGGCGAGGGGGTGTAGTATAAACCTGGGCGGGGAGTGTAGTATAAACCTGGGCGGGGGGGGTGTAGTATAAACCTGGGCGGGGTGTGTAGTATAAACCTGGGCGGGGTGTGTAGTATAAATCTGGGCGGGGTGTGTAGTATAAACCTGGGCGGGGTGTGTAGTATAAATCTGGGCGGGGTGTGTAGTATAAACCTGGGCGAGGGGGTGTAGTATAAATCTGGGCGGGGTGTGTAGTATAAATCTGGGCGGGGTGTGTAGTATAAACCTGGGCGAGGGGGTGTAGTATAAACCTGGGCGGGGTGTGTAGTATAAACCTGGGCGAGGGGGTGTAGTATAAACCTGGGCGGGGTGTGTAGTATAAACCTGGGCGAGGGGGTGTAGTATAAACCTGGGCGGGGTGTGTAGTATAAACCTGGGCGAGGGGGTGTAGTATAAACCTGGGCGGGGTGTGCAGTATAAACCTGGGCGAGGGGGTGTAGTATAAACCTGGGCGGGGTGTGTAGTATAAACCTGGGCGGGGTGTGTAGTATAAACCTGGGCGAGGGGGTGTAGTATAAACCTGGGCGGGGTGTGTAGTATAAACCTGGGCGGGGTGTGTAGTATAAATCTGGGCGGGGTGTGTAGTATAAACCTGGGCGGGGTGTGTAGTATAAATCTGGGCGGGGTGTGTAGTATAAACCTGGGCGAGGGGGTGTAGTATAAACCTGGGCGGGGTGTGTAGTATAAACCTGGGCGGGGTGTGTAGTATAAATCTGGGCGGGGTGTGTAGTATAAATCTGGGCGGGGTGTGTAGTATAAACCTGGGCGGGGAGTGTAGTATAAACCTGGGCGAGGGGGTGTAGTATAAACCTGGGCGGGGTGTGTAGTATAAACCTGGGCGGGGTGTGTAGTATAAATCTGGGCGGGGTGTGTAGTATAAACCTGGGCGGGGTGTGTAGTATAAATCTGGGCGGGGTGTGTAGTATAAACCTGGGCGAGGGGGTGTAGTATAAACCTGGGCGGGGTGTGTAGTATAAACCTGGGCGAGGGGGTGTAGTATAAACCTGGGCGGGGTGTGTAGTATAAACCTGGGCGGGGTGTGTAGTATAAATCTGGGCGGGGTGTGTAGTATAAACCTGGGCGGGGTGTGTAGTATAAATCTGGGCGGGGTGTGTAGTATAAACCTGGGCGAGGGGGTGTAGTATAAACCTGGGCGGGGTGTGTAGTATAAATCTGGGCGGGGGGTGTAGTATAAACCTGGGCGGGGTGTGTAGTATAAATCTGGGCGGGGTGTGTAGTATAAACCTGGGCGAGGGGGTGTAGTATAAACCTGGGCGGGGGGTGTAGTATAAACCTGGGCGGGGTGTGTAGTATAAACCTGGGCGGGGTGTGTAGTATAAACCTGGGCGGGGTGTGTAGTATAAACCTGGGCGGGGGTGTAGAATAAACCTGGGCGAGGGGGTGTAGTATAAACCTGGGCGGGGTGTGTAGTATAAACCTGGGCGGGGTGTGTAGTATAAACCTGGGCGAGGGGGTGTAGTATAAACCTGGGCGGGGTGTGTAGTATAAACCTGGGCGGGGTGTGTAGTATAAACCTGGGCGGGGTGTGTAGTATAAACCTGGGCGAGGGGGTGTAGTATAAACCTGGGCGGGGTGTGTAGTATAAACCTGGGCGGGGTGTGTAGTATAAACCTGGGCGAGGGGGTGTCGTATAAACCTGGGCGGGGTGTGTAGTATAAACCTGGGCGGGGTGTGTAGTATAAACCTGGGCGGGGTGTGTAGTATAAACCTGGGCGGGGTGTGTAGTATAAACCTGGGCGAGGGGGTGTAGTATAAACCTGGGCGGGGGTGTAGTATAAACCTGGGCGGGGTGTGTAGTATAAACCTGGGCGGGGTGTGTAGTATAAACCTGGGCGGGGGGGAGTAGTATAAACCTGGGCGGGGGTGTAGTATAAACCTGGGCGGGGGGTGTAGTATAAACCTGGGTGGGGGGGGTGTAGTATAAACCTGGGCGGGGGGGGTGTCGTATAAACCTGGGCGGGGGGGTGTAATATAAACCTGGGCTGGGGGGGGGGGTTGTAGTATCAACCTGCGGGGGGGGTGTAGTATAAACCTGGGCGGGGGGTGTAGTATAAACCTGGGCGGGGTGGGGGGGTGTACTATAAACCTGGGTGGGGGTGTGTAGCATAAACCTGGGCGGGGGGTGTAGTATAAACCTGGGCGGGGGCTGTAGTATAAACCTGGGTGGGGGGGGGTGTAGTATAAACCTGGGCGGGGGGGGTGTCGTATAAACCTGGGCGGGGGTGTGTAATATAAACCTGGGCCAGGGGGGGGGGTTGTCGTATAAACCTGCGGGGGGGTGTAGTATAAACCTGGGTGGGGGGGTGTAGTATAAACCTGGGCGGGGTGTGTAGTATAAACCTGGGCGGGGGGTGTAGTATATACCTGGGTGGGGGGTGCAGTATAAACCTGGACGGGGGGTGTAGTATAAACCTGGCCGGGGGGGGGGTGTAGTATAAACCTGGGCGGGGGGGTGTAGTGTAAACCTGGGCGGGGGGGTGTAGTGTAAACCTGGGCGGGGGGTGAAGTATAAACCTGGGGGGCGGTGTAGCATAAATCTAGGTGGGGGGTGTAGTATAAACATGGACGGGGGGGTGTAGGATAAACCTGGGCGGGGGCTGTAGTATAAACCTGTGCGGGGGGGGTGTAGTATAAACCTGGGCGGGGGGGTGTAGTATTAACCTGGGCGGGGGGTGTAGTATAAATCTGGGCGGGGGCTGTAGTATAAACCTGGGCGGGTGGGGGGGTGTAGTATAAATCTGGGCGGGGGGTGTGTAGTATAAACCTGGGCGGGGGGGTGTAGTATAAACATGGGTGGGGGGGCTGTAGTATAAACCTGGGCAGGGGGGTGTAGTATAAACCTGGGTCGGGGGGGTGTAGTATAAACCTGGGCGGGGGGGTGTGTAGTATTAACCTGGGTGGGGGTGTGTAGCATAAACCTGGGCGGGGGGGGTAGTATAAACCTGGGCGGGGTGGGTGTGTAGTATAAACCTGGGCGGGGGGGTGTAGTATAAACCTTGGCGGGGGGGGTGTAGTATAAACCTGGGCGGGGGGGGAGTAGTATAAACCTTGGCGGGGGGGTTGTAGTATAAACCTGGGTGGGGTGGGTGCAGTGTAAACCTGGGTGGGGGGGTGTAGTATAAACCTGGTTGGGGGGGGTGTAGGACAAACCTGGGCGGGGTGGGTGCAGTGTAAACCTGGGTGGGGGGGTGTAGTATGAACCTGGGTGGGGGGGTGTGGCATAAACCTGGTCGGGGGGGAGTAGTATAAACCTCGGCGGGGGGGAGTCGTATAAACCTGGACGCAGTGGGTGTAGTATAAGCCTGGGCGGGCGGGGGTGTAGTACAAACCTCGGCGGGGTGTGTAGTATAAATCTGGGTGGGGTGTGTGTAGTATAAACCTGGGTGGGGGGGGTGTAGTTTAAACCTGGGCGGGGGGTGTAGTATAAACCTGGGCGGGGGGCTGTGTAGTATTAACCTGGGTGGGGGTGGGTGTTGCATAAACCTGGGTGGGGGGGGTGTGTAGTATAAACCTGGGCGGGGGGGTGTAGTATAAACCTTGGCGGGGGGGTGTAGTATAAACCTGGGCGGGGGTGTGTAGTATAAACCTTGGCGGGGGGGGTTGTAGTATAAACCTGGGTGGGGTGGGTGCAGTGTAAACCTGGGTGGGGGGGTGTAGTTTAAACCTGGGTGGGGGGGGTGTAGTACAAACCTGGGCGGGGTGGGTGCAGTGTAAACCTGGGTGGGGGGCTGTAGTATAAACATGGGCGGGGGGGGTGTAGTATAAACCTGGGCGGGGGGTGTAGTATAAACCTGGGCGGGGTGGGTGTATTATAAACCTGAGCGGGGGGGGTGTAGTATAAACCTGGGCGGGGGGGTGTAGTATAAACCTGGGCGGGGAGTGTAGTATAAACCTGGGCGGGTGGTGTAGTATAAACCTGGGCGAGGGGGTGTAGTATAAACCTGGGCGGGGGGGTGTAGTATAAACCTGGGCGGGGAGTGTAGTATAAACCTGGGCGGGTGGTGTAGTATAAACCTGGGCGGGGGGGTGTAGTATAAACCTGGGCGGGGAGTGTAGTATAAACCTGGGCGGGTGGTGTAGTATAAACCTGGGCGAGGGGGTGTAGTATAAACCTGGGCGGGGGGGTGTAGTATAAACCTGGGCGGGGAGTGTAGTATAAACCTGGGCGGGTGGTGTAGTATAAACCTGGGCGGGGGGGTGTAGTATAAACCTCGGCGGGTGGTGTAGTATAAACCTGGGCGGGGGGGATGTATTATAAACCTGGGCGGGGGGTTGCAGTATAAACCTGGGCGGGGGGGAGTAGTATAAACCTGTGCGGGAAGGGTGCAGTATAAACCTGGGCGGGGGGGTGCAGTATAAACCTGGGCGGGGGGGTGCAGTATAAACCTGGGTGGGGGGGTGTAGTATAAACCTGGGCGCGGTGGGTGTAGTATAAGCCTGGGCGGGCGGGGGTGTAGTATAAACCTGGGCGGGGGGTGTAGTATAAACCTGGGTGGGGGGCTGTAGTATAAACCTGGGCGGGGGGGTCTCGTATAAACCCGGGCGGGGGGGTGTAATATAAACCTGGGCCGGGGGGAGGTTGTAGTATAAACCTGCGGGGGGGTGTAGTATAAACCTGGGCGGGGGGTGTAGTATAAACCTGGGCGGGGGTGTGTAGCATAGACCTGGGCAGGGGGTGTAGTATAAACCTGGGCGGGGGGTGTAGTATAAACCTGGGTGGGGGGTGCAGTATAAACCTGGGCGGGGGGTGTAGTATAAACCTGGGCGGGGGGGGCGTAGTATAAAAATGGGCCGGGAGGGGGTGTAGTATAAACCTGGGCGGGGGGGGGGGGTGTAGTATAAACCTGGGCGGGGGGGTGCAGTGTAAACCTGGGTGGGGCGTGTAGTATAAACCTGGGGGGGGGTGTAGTATAAATCTGGGTGGGGGGTGTCGTATAAACATGGACGGGGGGGTGTAGTATAATCCTGGGCGGGGGCTGTAGTATAAATCTGGGCGGGGGGTGTAGTATAAACCTGTGCGGGGGGGTGTAGTATAAACCTGGGCGGGGTGTGTAGTATAAACCTGGGCGGGGGGGTGGAGTATAAATCTGGGCGGGGGGTGTAGTATAAACCTGGGCGGGGTGTGTAGTATAAACCTGGGCGGGGGGGTGTAGTATAAACTTGGGCGGGGGGTGTAGTATAAATCTGGGCGGGGGGTGTAGTATAAACCTGTGCGGGGGGGTGTAGTATAAACGTGGGCGGGGGGGTGTAGTATAAATCTGGGCGGGGGGTGTAGTATAAACCTGGGCGGGTGGGGGGGTGTAGTATAAACCTGGGCGGGGGGTGTAGTATAAACTTGGGCGGGGTGTGTGTAGTATAAACCTGGGCGGGGGGGTGTAGTATAAACCTGGGTGGGGGGGGTGTAGTATAAACCTGGGCGGGGAGTGTGTAGTATAAACCTGGGCGGGGGGGTGTAGTATAAACCTGGGTGGGGGGGGTGTAGTATAAACCTGGGCGGGGGGGTGTAGTATAAACCTGGGTGGGGGGGGGTGTAGTATAAAACTGGGCGGGGGGTGTAGTATAAACCTGGGCGGGGGGGTGTGTAGTATTAACCTGGGTGGGGGGGGTGTAGCATAAACCTGGGCGGGGGGGGTAGTATAAACCTGGGCGGGGTGGGTGTGTAGTATAAACCTGGGCGGGGTGGGTGTAGTATAAACCTGGGCGGGGGGAGTGTAGTATAAACCTGGGCGGGTGGTGTAGTATAAACCTGGGCGGGGGGGTGTAGTATAAACCTGGGCGGGGGGGATGTATTATAAACCTGGGCGGGGGGTTGCAGTATAAACCTGGGCGGGGGGTGTAGTATAAACCTGGGCGGGGGAGACTAGTATAAACCTGGGCGGGAAGGGTGCAGTATAAACCTGTTTGGGGGGGTGTAGTATAAACCTGGGCGCGGTGGGTGTAGTATAAGCCTGGGCGGGCGGGGGTGTAGTATAAACCTGGGCGGGGGGTCTCGTATAAACCTGGGCGGGGGGGTGTAATATAAACCTGGGCCGGGGGGAGGTTGTAGTATAAACCTGCGGGGGGGTGTAGTATAAACCTGGGCGGGGGGTGTAGTATAAACCTGGGCGGGGTGGGGGGGTGTAGTATAAACCTGGGCGGGGGTGTGCAGCATAGACCTGGGCGGGGGGTGTAGTATAAACCTGGGCGGTGGGTGCAGTATAAACCTGGGCGGGGAGTGTAGTATAAACCTGGGCGGGGGGGTGTAGAATAAACATGGGCGGGGGGGTGTAGTATAAACCTGGGCGGGGGGGTGTAGTATAAACCTGGGCCGGTGGGTGTAGTATAAACCTGGGCGGGGGGGGTGTGTAGTATAAACCTGGGCGGCGGGGGGTGTAGTATAAACCTGGGCGGGGGGTGTCGTATAAACCAGGGGAGGGGGGGTGTAGTATAAACCTGGGCGGGGGGGGGTGTAGTACAAACCTGGGCGGGGGTGTAGTATAAACCTGGGCGGGGGGCGTGTAGAATAAACCTGGGGGGGGGGGGTGTGGTATAAACCTGGGCGGGGGGTGTAGTATAAACCTGGGCGGGGGGTGTCGTATAAACCAGGGGAGGGGGGGTGTAGTATAAACCTGGGCGGGGGGTGTAGTACAAACCTGGGCGGGGGTGTAGTATAAACCTGGGCGGGGGGCGTGTAGAATAAACCTGGGGGGGTGTGTGGTATAAACCTGGGCGGGGGGTGTAGTATAAACCTGGGCGGGGGGGGGTGTAGTATAAACCTGGCCGGGGGGGTGTGTAGTATAAACCTGGGCGGGGGGGGTGTAGTATAAACCTGGGCGTGGGGTGTAGTATAAACCTGGGCGTGGGGTGTAGTATAAACCTGGGCGTGGGGTGTAGTATAAACCTGGGCGGGGGGGGTGTAGTATAAACCTGGGCGTGGGGTGTAGTATAAACCTGGGCGTGGGGTGTAGTATAAACCTGGGCGGGGGGGGTGTAGTATAAACCTGGGCGTGGGGTGTAGTATAAACCTGGGCGGGGGGGGGTGTAGTATAAACCTGGGCGGGGGTTGTGTAGTATAAACCTGGGCGGGGGGGGGTGTAGTATAAACCTGGGCGGGGGGTGTAGTATAAACCTGGGCGTGGTGGGGGGGTGTAGTATAAACCTGGGCGGGGGTGTGTAGCATAAACCTGGGCGGGGGGTGTAGTATAAACCTGGGCGGGGGGTGTAGTATAAACCTGGGTGGGGTGTGCAGTATAAACCTGGGCGGGGGGTGTAGTATAAATCTGGCCGGGCGGGGGGGTGTAGTATAAAAATGGGCCGGGGAGGGGGTGTAGTATAAACCTGGGCGGGGGGGGGTGTAGTATAAACCTGGGCGGGGGGGTGTAGTGTAAACCTGGGCGGAGGGTGTAGTGTAAACCTGGGGGGGGGTGTAGCATAAATCTGGGCGGGGGGTGTAGTATAAACATGGACGGGGGGGTGTAGAATAAACCTGGGCGGGGGGTGTAGTATAAACCTGTGCGGGGGGGGTGTAGTATAAACCTGGGCGGGGGGGTGTAGTATAAACCTCGGCGGGTGGTGTAGTATAAATCTGGGCGGGGGGTGTAGTATAAACCTGTGCGGGGGGGTGTAGTATAAACCTGGCGGGGGGGTGTAGTATAAATCTGGGCGGGGTGTGTAGTATAAACCTGGGCGGGTGGGGGGGTGTAGTATAAACCTGGGCGGGGGGTGTAGTATAAACTTGGGCGGGGGGTGTGTAGTATAAACCTGGCCGGGGGGGTGTCGTATAAACCTGGGTGTGGGGGGTGTAGTATAAACCTGGGCGGGGGGGTGTAGTATAAACCTGGGTGGGGGGGTGTAGTATAAACCTGGGCGGGGGGTGCAGTATAAACCTGGGCGGGGGGGTGTAGTATAAACCTGGGCGGGGGGTGCAGTATAAACCTGGGCGGGGGGGTGTAGTATAAACCTGGGCGGGGGGTGCAGTATAAACCTGGGCGGGGGGGTGTAGTATAAACCTGGGTGGGGAGGGTGTAGTATCAACCTGGGCGGGGGGTGTAGTATAAACCTGGGCGGGGGGGTGTAGTATAAACCTGGGCGGGGAGTGTAGTATAAACCTGGGCGGGGGGTGTAGTATAAACCTGGGCGGGGGGTGTAGTATAAACCTGGGCGGGGAGTGTAGTATAAACCTGGGCGGGGGGTGTAGTATAAACCTGGGCGGGGAGTGTAGTATAAACCTGGGCGGGGGGTGTAGTATAAACCTGGGCGGGGAGTGTAGTATAAACCTGGGCGGGGGCGTGTAGTATAAACCTGGGCGGGGGGTGTAGTATAAACCTGGGCGGGGGGTGTAGTATAAACCTGGGCGGGGGGTGTAGTACAAACCTGGGTGGGGGGGGTGTAGTATCAACCTGGGCGGGGGGTGCAGTATAAACCTGGGCGGGGGGGTGTGTACTATTAACCTGGGTGGGGGGGGTGTAGCATAAACCTGGGCGGGGGGGGGTAGTATAAACCTGGGCGGGGTGGGTGTGTAGTATAAACCTGGGAGGGGGGGTGTAGTATAAACCTTGGCGGGGGGGTGTCGTATAAACCTGGGCGGGGGGTGTAGTATTAACCTGGGCGGGTGGTGTAGTATAATCCTGGGCGGGGGGGTGTAGTATAAACCTGAGTGGGGGGGGGTGTAGTATAAACCTGGGCGGGGGGGGTGTAGTATAAACCTGGGCGGGGGGAGTGTAGTATAAACCTGGGCGGGTGGTGTAGTATAAACCTGGGCGGGGGTGATGTATTATAAACCTGGGCAGGGGGGGGTGTGGTATAAACCTGGGCAGGGGGTGTAGTATAAACCTGGGCGGGGGGTGTAGTATAAACCTGCGCGGGGGGGGTGTGTAGTATAAACCTGGGCGGCGGGGGGTGTAGTATAAACCTGGGCGGGGGGTGTCGTATAAACCAGGGGAGGGGGGGTGTAGTATAAACCTGGGCGGGGGGGGTGTAGTACAAACCTGGGCGGGGGTGTAGTATAAACCTGGGCGGGGGGCGTGTAGAATAAACCTGGGGGGGGTGTGGTATAAACCTGGGTGGGGGGTGTAGTATAAACCTGGGCGGGGGGGGTGTAGTATAAACCTGGCCGCGGGGGTGTGTAGTATAAACCTGGGCGGGGGGGGGGGGTGTAGTATAAACCTGGGCGTGGGGTGTAGTATAAACCTGGGTGGGGAGGGTGTAGTAAATACCTGGGCGGGGGGGTGTAGTGTAAACCTGGGCGGGGGGGGGGTGTAGTATAAACCTGGGCGTGGGGTGTAGTATAAACCTGGGCGGGGAGGGTGTAGTAAATACCTGGGCGGGGGGTGTAGTATAAACCTGGGCGGGGGGTGTAGTATAAACCTGGGCGGGGGGGGTGTAGTATAAACCTGGGCGGGGGTTGTGTAGTATAAACCTGGGCGGGGGGTGTAGTATAAACCTGGGCGGGGGGGGGGTGTAGTATAAACCTGGGCGGGGGGTGTAGTATAAACCTGGGCGGGGGCTGTCTAGTATAAACCTGGGCGGGGGGGGGTCTGGTATAAACCTGGGCGGGGGGTGTAGTATAAACCTGGACGGGGGGTGTAGTATAAACCTGGGCGGGGGGTGTAGTATAAACCTGGGCGGGGGGTGTAATATAAACCTGGGCGGGGGGTGTGGTATAAACCTGGACGGGGGGGTGTAGTATAAACCTGGGCGAGGGGTGTAGTATAAACCTGGGCGGGGGGTGTAGTATAAACGTGGGCGGGGTGGTGTAGTATAAACCTGGGCGGGGGGGTGTAATATAAACCTGGGCGGGGGGGTGTAGTATAAACCTGGGCGGGCGGGTGTAGTATAAATCTGGGCGGGGGGTGTAGTATAAACCTGGGCCAGGGAGGGGGTGTAGCATAAACATGGGCGGGGGGGGGGGGTGTAGTATAAACCTCGGCGGGGGGTGTAGTGTAAACCTGGGCCGGGGGGTGTAGTATAAACCTGGGCGGGGGGGTGTAGTATAAACCTGGGCGGGGGGGGGTGTAGTATCAAGCTGGCCGGGGGGGGGTGTAGTATAAACCTGGGCGGGGGGGGATGTAGTATAAACCTGGGCGGGTGGGGGGGGTGTAGTATAAACCTGGGCGGGGGGTGTTGTATAAACTTGGGCGGGGGGTGTGCAGTATAAACCTGGGTGGGGGGGTGTAGTATAAACCTGGCGGGGGGGGTGTTGTATAAACCTGGGCGGGGGGGTGTAGTATAAACCTGGGGGGGGGGTGTAGTATAAACCTAGGCGGGGGGGTGTAGTATAAACCTCAGCGGGGGGGGGGTTTAGTATAAACCTGGGCGGGGGGTGTAGTATAAACCTGGGTGGGGGGAGTGTAGTATAAAACTGGGCGGGGGGTGTAGTATAAACCTGGGCGGGGGGGGTGTGTAGTATAAACCTGGGCGGCGGGGGGTGTAGTATAAACCTGGGCGGGGGGTGTCGTATAAACCTGGGTGGGGGGAGTGTAGTATAAAACTGGGCGGGGGGTGTAGTATAAACCTGGGCGGGGGGGGTGTGTAGTATAAACCTGGGCGGCGGGGGGTGTAGTATAAACCTGGGCGGGGGGTGTCGTATAAACCAGAGGATGGGGGGGTGTAGTATAAACCTGGGCGGGGTGGGTGTAGTACAAACCTGGGCGGGGGTGTAGTATAAACCTGGGCGGGGGGCGTTTAGAATAAACCTTGGGGGGGGGTGTGGTATAAACCTGGGCGGGGGGTGTAGTATAAACCTGGGCAGGGGGGGTGTAGTATAAACCTGGGCGGGGAGTGTAGTGTAAACCTGGGCGGGGAGTGTAGTATAAACCTGGGCGGGGAGTGTAGTATAAACCTGGGCGGGGAGTGTAGTATCAACCTGGGCGGGGTGTGTAGTATAAACCTGGGCGGGGAGTGTAGTATAAACCTGGGCGGGGTGTGTAGTATAAACCTGGGCGGGGAGTGTAGTATAAACCTGGGCGGGGAGTGTAGTGTAAACCTGGGCGGGGAGTGTAGTATAAACCTGGGCGGGGTGTGTAGTATAAACCTGGGCGGGGAGTGTAGTGTAAACCTGGGCGGGGAGTGTAGTATAAACCTGGGCGGGGGGTGTAGTATAAACCTGGGCGGGGGGTGTAGTATAAACCTGGGCGAGGTGGTGTAGTATAAACCTGGGCAGGGTGGTGTAGTATAAACCTGGGCGGGGGGGGATGCAGTATAAACCTGGGCGGGGGGGTGTAGTATAAACCTGGGCGGGGGTGTGTTGTATAAACCTGGGCGGGGGGGTGTAGTACAAACCTGGGTGGGGGGGGTGTAGTATCAACCTGGGCGGGGGGTGCAGTATAAACCTGGGCGGGGGGGTGTGTACTATTAACCTGGGTGGGGGGGGTGTAGCATAAACCTGGGCGGGGGGGGGTAGTATAAACCTGGGCGGGGTGGGTGTGTAGTATAAACCTGGGAGGGGGGGTGTAGTATAAACCTTGGCGGGGGGGTGTCGTATAAACCTGGGCGGGGGGTGTAGTATTAACCTGGGCGGGTGGTGTAGTATAATCCTGGGCGGGGGGGTGTAGTATAAACCTGAGTGGGGGGGGGTGTAGTATAAACCTGGGCGGGGGGGGTGTAGTATAAACCTGGGCGGGGGGAGTGTAGTATAAACCTGGGCGGGTGGTGTAGTATAAACCTGGGCGGGGGTGATGTATTATAAACCTGGGCAGGGGGGGGTGTGGTATAAACCTGGGCAGGGGGTGTAGTATAAACCTGGGCGGGGGGTGTAGTATAAACCTGCGCGGGGGGGGTGTGTAGTATAAACCTGGGCGGCGGGGGGTGTAGTATAAACCTGGGCGGGGGGTGTCGTATAAACCAGGGGAGGGGGGGTGTAGTATAAACCTGGGCGGGGGGGGTGTAGTACAAACCTGGGCGGGGGTGTAGTATAAACCTGGGCGGGGGGCGTGTAGAATAAACCTGGGGGGGGTGTGGTATAAACCTGGGTGGGGGGTGTAGTATAAACCTGGGCGGGGGGGGTGTAGTATAAACCTGGCCGCGGGGGTGTGTAGTATAAACCTGGGCGGGGGGGGGGGGTGTAGTATAAACCTGGGCGTGGGGTGTAGTATAAACCTGGGTGGGGAGGGTGTAGTAAATACCTGGGCGGGGGGGTGTAGTGTAAACCTGGGCGGGGGGGGGGTGTAGTATAAACCTGGGCGTGGGGTGTAGTATAAACCTGGGCGGGGAGGGTGTAGTAAATACCTGGGCGGGGGGTGTAGTATAAACCTGGGCGGGGGGTGTAGTATAAACCTGGGCGGGGGGGGTGTAGTATAAACCTGGGCGGGGGTTGTGTAGTATAAACCTGGGCGGGGGGTGTAGTATAAACCTGGGCGGGGGGGGGTGTAGTATAAACCTGGGCGGGGGGTGTAGTATAAACCTGGGCGGGGGCTGTCTAGTATAAACCTGGGCGGGGGGGGGTCTGGTATAAACCTGGGCGGGGGGTGTAGTATAAACCTGGACGGGGGGTGTAGTATAAACCTGGGCGGGGGGTGTAGTATAAACCTGGGCGGGGGGTGTAATATAAACCTGGGCGGGGGGTGTGGTATAAACCTGGACGGGGGGGTGTAGTATAAACCTGGGCGAGGGGTGTAGTATAAACCTGGGCGGGGGGTGTAGTATAAACGTGGGCGGGGTGGTGTAGTATAAACCTGGGCGGGGGGGTGTAATATAAACCTGGGCGGGGGGGTGTAGTATAAACCTGGGCGGGCGGGTGTAGTATAAATCTGGGCGGGGGGTGTAGTATAAACCTGGGCCAGGGAGGGGGTGTAGCATAAACATGGGCGGGGGGGGGGGGTGTAGTATAAACCTCGGCGGGGGGTGTAGTGTAAACCTGGGCCGGGGGGTGTAGTATAAACCTGGGCGGGGGGGTGTAGTATAAACCTGGGCGGGGGGGGGTGTAGTATCAAGCTGGCCGGGGGGGGGTGTAGTATAAACCTGGGCGGGGGGGGATGTAGTATAAACCTGGGCGGGTGGGGGGGGTGTAGTATAAACCTGGGCGGGGGGTGTTGTATAAACTTGGGCGGGGGGTGTGCAGTATAAACCTGGGTGGGGGGGTGTAGTATAAACCTGGCGGGGGGGGTGTTGTATAAACCTGGGCGGGGGGGTGTAGTATAAACCTGGGGGGGGGGTGTAGTATAAACCTAGGCGGGGGGGTGTAGTATAAACCTCAGCGGGGGGGGGGTTTAGTATAAACCTGGGCGGGGGGTGTAGTATAAACCTGGGTGGGGGGAGTGTAGTATAAAACTGGGCGGGGGGTGTAGTATAAACCTGGGCGGGGGGGGTGTGTAGTATAAACCTGGGCGGCGGGGGGTGTAGTATAAACCTGGGCGGGGGGTGTCGTATAAACCTGGGTGGGGGGAGTGTAGTATAAAACTGGGCGGGGGGTGTAGTATAAACCTGGGCGGGGGGGGTGTGTAGTATAAACCTGGGCGGCGGGGGGTGTAGTATAAACCTGGGCGGGGGGTGTCGTATAAACCAGAGGATGGGGGGGTGTAGTATAAACCTGGGCGGGGTGGGTGTAGTACAAACCTGGGCGGGGGTGTAGTATAAACCTGGGCGGGGGGCGTTTAGAATAAACCTTGGGGGGGGGTGTGGTATAAACCTGGGCGGGGGGTGTAGTATAAACCTGGGCAGGGGGGGTGTAGTATAAACCTGGGCGGGGAGTGTAGTGTAAACCTGGGCGGGGAGTGTAGTATAAACCTGGGCGGGGAGTGTAGTATAAACCTGGGCGGGGAGTGTAGTATCAACCTGGGCGGGGTGTGTAGTATAAACCTGGGCGGGGAGTGTAGTATAAACCTGGGCGGGGTGTGTAGTATAAACCTGGGCGGGGAGTGTAGTATAACCTGGGCGGGGAGTGTAGTGTAAACCTGGGCGGGGAGTGTAGTATAAACCTGGGCGGGGTGTGTAGTATAAACCTGGGCGGGGAGTGTAGTGTAAACCTGGGCGGGGAGTGTAGTATAAACCTGGGCGGGGGGTGTAGTATAAACCTGGGCGGGGGTGTAGTATAAACCTGGGCGAGGTGGTGTAGTATAAACCTGGGCAGGGTGGTGTAGTATAAACCTGGGCGGGGGGGGATGCAGTATAAACCTGGGCGGGGGGGTGTAGTATAAACCTGGGCGGGGGTGTGTTGTATAAACCTGGGCGGGGGGGTGTAGTACAAACCTGGGTGGGGGGGGTGTAGTATCAACCTGGGCGGGGGGTGCAGTATAAACCTGGGCGGGGGGGTGTGTACTATTAACCTGGGTGGGGGGGGTGTAGCATAAACCTGGGCGGGGGGGGGTAGTATAAACCTGGGCGGGGTGGGTGTGTAGTATAAACCTGGGAGGGGGGGTGTAGTATAAACCTTGGCGGGGGGGTGTCGTATAAACCTGGGCGGGGGGTGTAGTATTAACCTGGGCGGGTGGTGTAGTATAATCCTGGGCGGGGGGGTGTAGTATAAACCTGAGTGGGGGGGGGTGTAGTATAAACCTGGGCGGGGGGGGTGTAGTATAAACCTGGGCGGGGGGAGTGTAGTATAAACCTGGGCGGGTGGTGTAGTATAAACCTGGGCGGGGGTGATGTATTATAAACCTGGGCAGGGGGGGGTGTGGTATAAACCTGGGCAGGGGGTGTAGTATAAACCTGGGCGGGGGGTGTAGTATAAACCTGCGCGGGGGGGGTGTGTAGTATAAACCTGGGCGGCGGGGGGTGTAGTATAAACCTGGGCGGGGGGTGTCGTATAAACCAGGGGAGGGGGGGTGTAGTATAAACCTGGGCGGGGGGGGTGTAGTACAAACCTGGGCGGGGGTGTAGTATAAACCTGGGCGGGGGGCGTGTAGAATAAACCTGGGGGGGGTGTGGTATAAACCTGGGTGGGGGGTGTAGTATAAACCTGGGCGGGGGGGGTGTAGTATAAACCTGGCCGCGGGGGTGTGTAGTATAAACCTGGGCGGGGGGGGGGGGTGTAGTATAAACCTGGGCGTGGGGTGTAGTATAAACCTGGGTGGGGAGGGTGTAGTAAATACCTGGGCGGGGGGGTGTAGTGTAAACCTGGGCGGGGGGGGGTGTAGTATAAACCTGGGCGTGGGGTGTAGTATAAACCTGGGCGGGGAGGGTGTAGTAAATACCTGGGCGGGGGGTGTAGTATAAACCTGGGCGGGGGGTGTAGTATAAACCTGGGCGGGGGGGGTGTAGTATAAACCTGGGCGGGGGTTGTGTAGTATAAACCTGGGCGGGGGGTGTAGTATAAACCTGGGCGGGGGGGGGTGTAGTATAAACCTGGGCGGGGGGTGTAGTATAAACCTGGGCGGGGGCTGTCTAGTATAAACCTGGGCGGGGGGGGGTCTGGTATAAACCTGGGCGGGGGGTGTAGTATAAACCTGGACGGGGGGTGTAGTATAAACCTGGGCGGGGGGTGTAGTATAAACCTGGGCGGGGGGTGTAATATAAACCTGGGCGGGGGGTGTGGTATAAACCTGGACGGGGGGGTGTAGTATAAACCTGGGCGAGGGGTGTAGTATAAACCTGGGCGGGGGGTGTAGTATAAACGTGGGCGGGGTGGTGTA
>NW_027593453.1:0-32118 GCF_964213995.1 Mustelus asterias
GGAACTTCTTCACACAAAGGGTTGTGAATCTGTGAATTCCCTGCCCAGTTGAGGCGACCTCATTGAATGTTTTTAAGGCAAAGATAGATAAATATTTGAACAGTAAAGGAATTAAGGGTTATGGGGAGCGGGCGGGTAAGTGGAGCTGAGTCCACAAAAAGATCAGCCATGATCTTATTGAATGGCGGAGCAAGCTCGAGGGGCCAGATGGCCTACTCCTGCTCCTAGTTCTTATGTTCTAACCTACACATCTTTGGACACTAAGGGACAATTTAGCATGGCCAATCCCCCTAACCTGCACATCTTTGGACACTAAGGACAATTTAGCATGGCCAATCCCCCTAACCTGCACAAGTTTGGATCTAAGGACCAGAATCGAACGCAGGTCCCTGGCGCTGTGAGGCAGCAGGGCTAACCCACTGTGCCAGCCCCCACCCCTCCTCAGTGAGCAGACAGGAATGGACTT
This sequence comes from Mustelus asterias, assembly GCF_964213995.1. Classification (NCBI taxonomy): domain Eukaryota; kingdom Metazoa; phylum Chordata; class Chondrichthyes; order Carcharhiniformes; family Triakidae; genus Mustelus; species Mustelus asterias. The sequence goes on from NW_027593453.1 coordinate 467, forward strand.
ACGTTACAAAGGGAATGAAGTTCTGTTCGTCCTCCTCTCCGGGTGGGTTGTGGAGATTCCAGGGTGTTTTCCAAAGCTGACTCATCCCAGCTATGTGGAAAGAGAGAGAGAAACATTAACCTGAGAGTGAATACTCGAGAGAGGAAACACCGAGAGTGAGATAGAGAGAGGGGAGACAGAGAGAAACATTAACCCGAGAGGGAATACCCGAGAGAGGAAACACCGAGAGTGAGATCGAGAGAGGGGGGACAGAGAGAGAGAAACATTAACCCGAGAGTGAATACCTGAGAGAGGAAACAGAGTGAGATAGAGAGAGGGGGACAGAGAGAGAGAAACATTAACCTGAGAGACTACCCGAGAGAGGAAACACCGAGAGTGAGATAGAGAGAGGGGGACAGAGAGAGAGAAACATTAACCCGAGAGTGAATACCTGAGAGAGGAAACAGAGTGAGATAGAGAGAGGGGGACAGAGAGAGAGAAACCTTAACCTGAGAGACTACCCGAGAGAGGAAAACCGAGAGTGAGATAGAGAGAGGGGGGACAGAGAGAGAGAAGCATTAACCCAAGAGTGAATACCTGAGAGAGGAAACACAGAGAGTGAGATAGAGAGAGGGGAGACAGAGAGAGAGAAACATTAACCCGAGAGTGAATACCCGAGAGAGAAACACTGAGTGAGATAGAGAGAGGGGAGACAGAGAGAGAGAAACATTAACCCGAGAGTGAATACCCGAGAGAGGAAACACTGAGTGAGATAGAGAGAGGGGAGACAGAGAGAGAGAAACATTAACCCGAGAGTGAATACCCGAGAGAGGAAACACAGAGTGTGAGATCGTGAGAGGAGAGACAGAGAGAGAGAGTTAGAGAGGTGGGGGGGAGGGGACTAATTAGCCAGGCAGTGAAGAGGTGACAATCCGAGTGAGAGAAGTTGAGGGAGTGAGAGAGAGATATAGAGACAGAGAGAGAGGGAGCTCGGGGACTGGCGCGGGGTTACAGCCCCTCACTCCCTCTGTGTACCCACCTCCCCTAAACCCTTCCCCCCCAACACTGGGAACCCTCATCCTGTATTAATACTAATATTCAACACAGTAAACCGGGATCCCCTCCCCCGCCCCCCCACTCCCTCAGTGTAACCCCCCACCCCCAACACCGGGACTGAGATCCTGTCATCCAAACCCCAACTCCCCCCTCCCAATATTTAAACACCAGGATCCCCCCCCCCCCCCCCCCCCCCCCACCACTGGGACCCACATCTGTATTAATATTAATACTAATATTCAACACGGTAAACCGGGATCTCCCCCCCTCCTCAGTGTTACACCACCACACCCCCCTCCCCCCCAACACCGGGACCCAGATCCTGTCACCCAAACCCCACTCCTCAATATTCAACACCGGGATTCCTCCCCCACAAAACTGGGAACCCACACTCTGTCACCCACCCCACCTACCCCCCCCGCAACCCCCAGTATTTAACACCGGGAAGCCACCCCCCCTCACTCCCTCAGTGTAACCCCGCCCCACCCCCCAACACAGGGAACCCATATCCTGTCACCCAAACCGCACCCCCCCAACCCCAACTCCCCCCAGTATTCAACTCAGGGATCAGGAACCAGGAATCAATCAGGAATCAGGGACCAGGAATGAATCAGGGATCAGGAATCGGGGATCAGGAATCAGGAATCAATCAGGGATCAGAATCAAGAATCAATCAGAATCAATCATGAATCAGAGATCAGGAATCAATCAGAGATCAGGAATCAATCAGAGATCAGGAATCAATCAGGGATTAGGAATCAATCATTGATCAGGGATCAGGAATCATCATTGATCAGGGATCAGAATCAATCAGGGATCGGGAATCAATCATTGATCAGGGAGCTGGAATCAATCAGGGATCAGGAATCAATCATTGATCAGGGATCAAGAATCAACCATTGATCAGGGATCTGGAATCAATCAGGGATCAGGAATCATCATTGATCAGGGATCAGGAATCAATCATTGATCAGGGATCAGGAATCAATCAGGGGTAGGAATCAATCATTGATCAGGGATTAGGAATCAATCATTGATCAGGGATTAGGAATCAATCATTGATCAGGGATCAGGAATCAATCATTGATCAGGGATCAATCACTGATCAGGGATCAGGAATCAATCATTGATCAGGGATCAGGAAGCAATCAGGGATCAGGAATCAATCAGGGATCAGAGATCAATCATTGATCAGGGATCAGGAATCAATCATTGATCAGGAATCAACCATTGATCAGGGATCAGGAATCAATCATTGATCAGGAATCAATCATTGATCAGGGATCAGGAATCAATCAGGGATTAGGAATCAATCATTGATCAGGGATCAGGAATCAATCATTGATCAGGGATCAGGAATCAATCATTGATCAGGGATCAATCACTGATCAGGGATCAGGAATCAATCATTGATCAGGGATCAGGAATCAATCAGGGATCAGGAATCAATCAGGGATCAGAGATCAATCATTGATCAGGAATCAATCAGGGATTAGGAATCTATCATTGATCAGGGATCAGGAATCAATCATTGATCAGGGATCAATCATTGATCAGGGATCAGGGATCAGGAATCAATCATTGATCAGAGATCAATCATTGATCAGGGATCAGGAATCAATCAGGGATTAGGAATCTATCATTGATCAGGGATCAGGAATCAATCATTGATCAGGGATCAATCATTGATCAGGGATCAGGAATCAATCATTGATCAGAGATCAATCATTGATCAGGGATCAGGAATCAATCTTTGATCAGGGATCAGGAATCAATCATTGATCAGGGATCAGGAATCAATCATTGATCAGAGATCAATCATTGATCAGGGATCAGGAATCAATCATTGATCAGGGATCAGGAATCAATCAGGGATCAGAGATCAATCATTGATCAGGGATCAGGAATCAATCAGGGATTAGGAATCTATCATTGATCAGGGATCAGGAATCAATCATTGATCAGGGATCAGGAAGCAATCAGGGATCAGGAATCAATCAGGGATCAGAGATCAATCATTGATCAGGGATCAGGAATCAATCATTGATCAGGAATCAACCATTGATCAGGGATCAGGAATCAATCATTGATCAGGAATCAATCATTGATCAGGGATCAGGAATCAATCAGGGATTAGGAATCAATCATTGATCAGGGATCAGGAATCAATCATTGATCAGGGATCAGGAATCAATCAGGGATTAGGAATCAATCATTGATCAGGGATCAGGAATCAATCATTGATCAGGGATCAATCACTGATCAGGGATCAGGAATCAATCATTGATCAGGGATCAGGAATCAATCAGGGATCAGGAATCAATCAGGGATCAGAGATCAATCATTGATCAGGGATCAGGAATCAATCAGGGATTAGGAATCTATCATTGATCAGGGATCAAGAATCAATCATTGATCAGGGATCAATCATTGATCAGGGATCAGGAATCAATCATTGATCAGAGATCAATCATTGATCAGGGATCAGGAATCAATCAGGGATTAGGAATCTATCATTGATCAGGGATCAGGAATCAATCATTGATCAGGGATCAATCATTGATCAGGGATCAGGAATCAATCATTGATCAGAGATCAATCATTGATCAGGGATCAGGAATCAATCATTGATCAGGGATCAGGAATCAATCATTGATCAGAGATCAATCATTGATCAGGGATCAGGAATCAATCATTGATCAGGGATCAGGAATCAATCATTGATCAGGAATCAATCATTGATCAGAGATCAATCATTGATCAGGGATCAGGAATCAATCATTGATCAGGGATCAGGAATCAATCATTGATCAGGAATCAATCATTGATCAGAGATCAATCATTGATCAGGGATCAGGAATCAATCATTGATCAGGGATCAGGAATCAATCAGGGATTAGGAATCTATCATTGATCAGGGATCAGGAATCAATCATTGATCAGGGATCAATCATTGATCAGGGATCAGGAATCAATCATTGATCAGAGATCAATCATTGATCAGAGATCAATCATTGATCAGGGATCAGGAATCAATCATTGATCAGGGATCAGGAATCAATCATTGATCAGGGATCAGGAATCAATCATTGATCAGGGATCAGGAATCAATCATTGATCAGGAATCAATCATTGATCAGGGATCAGGAATCAATCATTGATCAGGGATCAGGAATCAATCAGGGAACAGAGATCAATCATTGATCAGGGATCAGGAATCAATCAGGGATTAGGAATCTATCATTGATCAGGGATCAGGAATCAATCATTGATCAGGGATCAATCATTGATCAGGGATCAGGAATCAATCATTGATCAGAGATCAGGAATCAATCAGGGATTAGGAATCTATCATTGATCAGGGATCAGGAATCAATCATTGATCAGGGATCAATCATTGATCAGGGATCAGGAATCAATCATTGATCAGAGATCAATCATTGATCAGGGATCAGGAATCAATCATTGATCAGGGATCAGGAATCAATCATTGATCAGGAATCAATCATTGATCAGAGATCAATCATTGATCAGGGATCAGGAATCAATCATTGATCAGGGATCAGGAATCAATCATTGATCAGGAATCAATCATTGATCAGAGATCAATCATTGATCAGGGATCAGGAATCAATCATTGATCAGGGATCAGGAATCAATCAGGGATTAGGAATCTATCATTGATCAGGGATCAGGAATCAATCATTGATCAGGGATCAATCATTGATCAGGGATCAGGAATCAATCATTGATCAGAGATCAATCATTGATCAGAGATCAATCATTGATCAGGGATCAGGAATCTATCATTGATCAGGGATCAGGAATCAATCATTGATCAGGGATCAATCGGGGATCACCACCCTCCCTTCCCAAAACACGGGCACTGAGATCCAAATTCACCCAAACCGCCCCCGCCCCCGCCCCCCCCCCCGCAACATTCAACCCCGGGACCCGGACCCCCCCCCCCCGCTGGACCCGGACCCGGACCCCCCCCCGCTGGACCCGGACCCCGGACCCCCCCCCTGGACCCCCCCTCCTCCCTCCCCCGGGGTCACGATCAGTTTTTTTTCTCCCGGACTTTTTCTCTCACCAAATTGGCGGGAACCTTCTTCACCGCCGCCCCGGAAATAAAGGCACCCGACTTCCGGTCATCCTGACCCCTGACCCCCCCTCACTCACTCTGTCTCTCACTCACTGTCTCTCACTCACACTCTGTCTCTCACTCTCACTCTGTCTCTCACTCACTCTGTCTCTCACTCACTGTCTCTCACTCACTCTGTCTCTCACTCACTCTGTCTCTCACTCTCACTCTGTCTCTCACTCACTCTGTCTCTCACTCACTCTGTCTCTCACTCACACTCTGTCTCTCACTCACTGTCTCTCACTCACTCTGTCTCTCACTCACTCTGTCTCTCACTCACACTCTGTCTCTCACTCACTCTGTCTCTCACTCACTGTCTCTCACTCACTCTGTCTCTCACTCACTCTGTCTCTCACTCACACTCTGTCTCTCACTCACTCTGTCTCTCACTCACTGTCTCTCACTCACACTCTGTCTCTCACTCACTCTGTCTCTCACTCACTCTGTCTCTCACTCACACTCTGTCTCTCACTCACTCTGTCTCTCACTCACTGTCTCTCACTCACACTCTGTCTCTCACTCACTCTGTCTCTCACTCACTCTGTCTCTCACTCACACTCTGTCTCTCACTCACTCTGTCTCTCACTCACTGTCTCTCACTCACTCTGTCTCTCACTCACTCTGTCTCTCACTCACACTCTGTCTCTCACTCACTCTGTCTCTCACTCACTCTGTCTCTCACTCACACTCTGTCTCTCACTCACTCTGTCTCTCACTCACTCTGTCTCTCACTCACACTCTGTCTCTCACTCACTCTGTCTCTCACTCACACTCTGTCTCTCACTCACTCTGTCTCTCACTCACACTCTGTCTCTCACTCACTCTGTCTCTCACTCACTCTGTCTCTCACTCACACTCTGTCTCTCACTCACTCTGTCTCTCACTCACACTCTGTCTCTCACTCACACTCTGTCTCTCACTCACTCTGTCTCTCACTCACACTCTGTCTCTCACTCACTCTGTCTCTCACTCACACTCTGTCTCTCACTCACACTCTGTCTCTCACTCACTCTGTCTCTCACTCACACTCTGTCTCTCACTCACACTCTGTCTCTCACTCACTCTGTCTCTCACTCACACTCTGTCTCTCACTCACTCTGTCTCTCACTCACACTCTGTCTCTCACTCACTGTCTCTCACTCACACTCTGTCTCTCACTCACTGTCTCTCACTCACACTCTGTCTCTCACTCACTCTGTCTCTCACTCACTCTGTCTCTCACTCACTGTCTCTCACTCACACTCTGTCTCTCACTCACACACTGTCCCTCACTCACTCTGTCCCTCACTCACTCTGTCCCTCACTCACTCTGTCTCTCACTCACTGTCCCTCACTCACACTCTGTCCCTCACTCACACTCTGTCCCTCACTCACTCTGTCTCTCGCTCACACTCTGTCTCTCACTCACACTCTGTCTCTCACTCACACTCTGTCTCTCACTCACACTCTGTCCCTCACTCACACTCTGTCACTCACTCACACTCTGTCTCTCACTCACACTCTGTCTCTCACTCACACTCTGTCTCTCACTCTCACTCTGTCCCTCACTCACACTCTGTCTCTCACTCACACTCTGTCCCTCACTCACACTCTGTCCCTCACTCACACTCTGTCCCTCACTCACACTCTGTCCCTCACTCACTCTGTCTCTCGCTCACACTCTGTCTCTCACTCACACTCTGTCTCTCACTCACACTCTGTCTCTCACTCACACTCTGTCCCTCACTCACACTCTGTCACTCACTCACACTCTGTCTCTCACTCACACTCTGTCTCTCACTCACACTCTGTCTCTCACTCTCACTCTGTCCCTCACTCACACTCTGTCTCTCACTCACACTCTGTCCCTCACTCACACTCTGTCCCTCACTCACACTCTGTCCCTCACTCACACTCTGTCCCTCACTCACACTCTGTCCCTCACTCACACTCTGTCCCTCACTCACTCTGTCTCTCGCTCACTGTCTCTCACTCACACTCTGTCTCTCACTCTCACTCTGTCTCTCACTCACACTCTGTCCCTCACTCACACTCTGTCTCTCACTCACACACTGTCCCTCACTCACTCTGTCCCTCACTCACACTCTGTCTCTCACTCACACTCTGTCCCTCACTCACACTCTGTCTCTCACTCACACTCTGTCTCTCACTCACACTGTCACTCACTCACACTCTGTCACTCACTCACACTCTGCCCCTTCTCACTCCTGTCACTCGCACTCTGACCCCTGTCACTCGCGCTCTGACCCCTGCCACTCGCACTCTGACCCCTGTCACTCACGCTCTGACCCCTGTCACTCACACTCTGACCCCTGTCACTCGCACTCTGACCCCTGTCACTCACGCTCTGACCCCTGTCACTCGCGCTCTGACCCCTGTCACTCACGCTCTGACCCCTGTCACTCACACTCTGACCCCTGTCACTCGCACTCTGACCCCTGTCACTCACGCTCTGACCCCTGTCACTCGCACTCTGACCCCCGTCACTCACACTCTGACCCCTGTCACTCGCGCTCTGACCCCTGTCACGCGCACTCTGACCCCTGTCACTCGCGCTCTGACCCCTGTCACTCGCGCTCTGACCCCTGTCACTCGCGCTCTGACCCCTGTCACTCGCGCTCTGACCCCTGTCACTCGCGCTCTGACCCCTGTCACTCGCGCTCTGACCTCTGTCACTCGCGCTCTGACCCCTGTCACTCGCGCTCTGACCCCTGTCACTCGCCCTCTGACCCCTGTCACTCGCGCTCTGACCCCTGTCACTCGCGCTCTGACCCCTGTCACTCGCGCTCTGACCCCTGTCACTCGCGCTCTGACCCCTGTCACTCGCGCTCTGACCCCTGTCACTCGCGCTCTGACCCCTGTCACTCGCGCTCTGACCCCTGTCACTCGCGCTCTGACCCCTGTCACTCGCGCTCTGACCCCTGTCACTCGCGCTCTGACCCCTGTCACTCGCGCTCTGACCCCTGTCACTCGCGCTCTGACCCGTCACTCGCGCTCTGACCCCTGTCACTCGCGCTCTGACCCCTGTCACTCGCGCTCTGACCCCTGTCACTCACGCTCTGACCCCTGTCACTCGCGCTCTGACCCCTGTCACTCGCGCTCTGACCCCTGTCACTCGCGCTCTGACCCCTGTCACTCGCGCTCTGACCCCTGTCACTCGCGCTCTGACCCCTGTCACTCGCGCTCTGACCCCTGTCACTCGCGCTCTGACCCCTGTCACTCGCGCTCTGACCCCTGTCACTCCTGCTCTGACCCCTGCCACTCCCGCTCTGACCCCTGCCACTCGCATTCTGACCTGCCACTCACACTCTGTCCTGTCCGTCGCACTCTGACCTGTCGGTCGCACTCTGACCCCTGACCTGTCGGTCGCACTCTGAGCGATCAGTCAACGCGTTCTGAAAGGAGCTGCATTAACCAATCAGTTCACCTAATGAATGAAGAATTTCACCAGGCTCTGAAGATCAGATAAGTGGAAAGTTTGATAAAATGCAGAGTAAACTTTAAATATTTCCTTTGTGACCGAACCTCCCAGAAAGTAAACTGGCTAAACATTCGAAACAGCAAAGGGTCCAATCCAGAGCTTGCTGCTCTGACACAAACACAGCACAATGGGCAGGAAGGGGAGCCGGCGTTTAAAGGGTCAGGATTGTGTTTCCATTCAGCACAGCCACACACAATCTCCCAACACTTCCTGTCCTCCACACACCCAAACCTCCTCACTTTTCCCCAGCACCTCGCAGACTGACCTTTCCTCCAGATGTATCCGCCAGGTCTGACCTCCGAAAGCTGCAAGGGCACCAGCACGGAAATGACAGGCGCAAACAATCCCAACCCTTCGATTTCATCATGCCAACCCAGCAGCGAGGTGCCAGGGCAGGCTCTCAGAGCAAGTCCACTGCTCTCCCAGAGAGTGGGGGAGAATGTGGGACTCTCTCCCACGGGGAGTGGGGGAGAATGTGGGACTCTCTCCCACGGGGAGTGGGGGAGAATGTGGGACTCTCTCCCACGGGGAGTGGGGGAGAATGTGGGACTCTCTCCCACGGGGAGTGGGGGAGAATGTGGGACTCTCTCCCACGGGGAGTGGGGAGAATGTGGGACTCTCTCCCACGGGGAGTGGGGAGAATGTGGGACTCGCTCCCACGGGGAGTGGGGGAGAATGTGGGACTCTCTCCCACAGGGAGTGGGGAGAATGTGGGACTCTCTCCCACGGGGAGTGGGGGAGAATGTGGGACTCTCTCCCACGGGGAGTGGGGAGAATGTGGGACTCGCTCCCACGGGGAGTGGGGAGAATGTGGGACTCGCTCCCCTAGGGTGAGTGGGGAGAATGTGGAACTCACTCCCACGGGGAGTGGGGAGAATGTGGGACTCTCTCCCACGGGGAGTGGGGAGAATGTGGGACTCTCTCTGACAGAGAGTGGGGGAGAATGTGGGACTCTCTCCCAGAGAGTGGGGGAGAATGTGGGACTCTCTCCCAGAGAGTGGAGGAGAATGTGGGACTCTCTCCCACGGGGAGTGGGGAGAATGTGGGACTCGCTCCCACGGGGAGTGGGGAGAATGTGGGACTCGCTCCCACGGGGAGTGGGGAGAATGTGGGACTCTCTCCCACGGGGAGTGGGGAGAATGTGGGACTCACTCCCACGGGGAGTGGGGAGAATGTGGGACTCGCTCCCATGGGGAGAATGTGGGACTCGCTCCCACGGGGAGTGGGGAGAATGTGGGACTCGCTCCCATTGGGAGAATGTGGGACTCGCTCCCACGGGGAATGGGGGAGAATGTGGGACTCACTCCCACGGGGAGTGGGGGAGAATGTGGGACTCACTCCCATGGGGAGTGGGGGAGAATGTGGGACTCGCTCCCCTCGGGTGAGTGGGGAGAATGTGGGACTCACTCCCACGGGGAGTGGGGAGAATGTGGGACTCTCTCCCACGGGGAGAATGTGGGACATGCTCCCACAGAGAGAATGTGGGACTCACTCCCACGGGGAGTGGGGGAGAATGTGGGACTCGCTCCCACGGGGAGAATGTGGGACATGCTCCCACAGGGAGAATGTGGGACTCACTCCCACGGGAAGTGGGGGAGAATGTGGGACTAACTCCCACGGGGAGTGGGGGAGAATGTGGGACTCGCTCCCCTAGGGTGAGTGGGGAGAATGTGGGACTCTCTCCCACGGGGAGTGGGGAGAATCTGGGACTCGCTCCCACGGGGAGAATCTGGGACATGCTCCCACAGGGAGAATGTGGGACTCACTCCCACAGGGAGTGGGGAGAATATGGGACTTACTCCCACGGGGAGTGGGGGAGAATGTGGGACTCACTCCCACAGGGAGTGGGGAGAATGTGGGACTTACTCCCACGGGGGGAATGTGGGACTTGCTCCCTCGGAGAGAATGTGGGACATGCTCCCACAGGGAGAATGTAGGACTCGCTCCCAAGGGGAGAATGTGGGACTCGCTCCCAAGGGGAGAATATGGGACTCGCTCCCAAGGGGAGAATGTGGGACTCGCTCCCAAGGGGAGAATGTGGGACTCGCTCCCAAGGGGAGAATGTAGGACTCGCTCCCAAGGGGAGAATGTGGGACTCGCTCCCACGCGGAGAAAGTGGGATATGCTCCCACAGGGGGTGGAGAAAATGTGGGACTTGCTCCCACAGGGAGTGGGGAGAATGTGGGACTTGCTTGCACGGGGAGAATGTGGGACTCGCTCCTAACGGGGAGAATGTGGGACTCGCTCCCACAGGGAGTGAGGAGAATGTGGGACTCGCTCCCATGGGGGAGTGGGAGAATAAGGGCCACTACGGAGGGAGCCCCGCACTGTCAGAGGGTCAGTGCTGAGGGAGTGCCAAACTGTCAGAGGGTCAGTGCTGAGGGAGTGCCGCACTGTCAGAGGATCAGTGCTGAGGGAGTGCCGCACTGTCAGAGGATCAGTGCTGAGGGAGTGCCGCACTGTCAGAGGGTCAGTGCTGAGGGAGTGCCGCACTGTCAGAGGGTCAGTGCTGAGGGAGTGCCGCACTGTCAGAGGGTCAGTGCTGAGGGAGTGCCGCACTGTCAGAGGGTCAGTGCTGAGGGAGTGCCGCACTGTCAGAGGGTCAGTGCTGAGGGAGTGCCGCACTGTCAGAGGGTCAGTGCTGAGGGAGTGCCGCACTGTCAGAGGGTCAGTGCTGAGGGAGTGCCGCACTGTCAGAGGGTCAGTGCTGAGGGAGCGCCGCACTGTCAGAGGGTCAGTGCTGAGGGAGTGCCGCACTGTCAGAGGGTCAGTGCTGAGGGAGCGCCGCACTGTCAGAGGGTCAGTGCTGAGGGAGTGCCGCACTGTCAGAGGGTCAGTGCTGAGGGAGCCCCGCACTGTCAGAGGGTCAGTGCTGAGGGAGTGCCACTGTCAGAGGGTCAGTACTGAGGGAGTGCCGCACTGTCAGAGGGTCAGTGCTGAGGGAGTGCCGCACTGTCAGAGGGTCAGTGCTGAGTGAGTGCCGCACTGTCAGACGGTCAGTGCTGAGGGAGTGCCGCACTGTCAGAGGGTCAGTAATGAGGGAGTGCCGCACTGTCAGAGGATCAGTGCTGAGGGAGTGCCGCACTATCAGAGGGTCAGTGCTGAGGGAGTGCCACTGTCAGAGGGTCAGTGCTGAGGGAGTGCCGCACTGTCAGAGGGTCAGTGCTGAGGGAGTGCCGCACTGTCAGAGGGTCAGTACTGAGGGAGTGCCGCACTGTCAGAGGGTCAGTGCTGAGGGAGTGCCGCACTGTCAGAGGGTCAGTACTGAGGGAGTGCCGCACTGTCAGAGGGTCAGTACTGAGGGAGTGCCGCACTGTCAGACGGTCAGTGCTGAGGGAGTGCCGCACTGTCAGAGGGTCAGTACTGAGGGAGTGCCGCACTGTCAGAGGATCAGTGCTGAGGGAGTGCCGCACTGTCAGAGGGTCAGTGCTGAGGGAGTGCCACTGTCAGAGGGTCAGTGCTGAGGGAGTGCCGCACTGTCAGAGGGTCAGTGCTGAGGGAGTGCCGCACTGTCAGAGGGTCAGTACTGAGGGAGTGCCGCACTGTCAGAGGGTCAGTGCTGAGGGAGTGCCGCACTGTCAGAGGGTCAGTACTGAGGGAGTGCCGCACTGTCAGAGGGTCAGTACTGATGGAGTGCCGCACTGTCAGAAGGTCAGTACTGAGGGAGTGCCGCACTGTCAGAGGGTCAGTGCTGAGGGAGTGCCGCACTGTCAGAGGGTCAGTGCTGAGGGAGTGCCGCACTGTCAGAGGGTCAGTGCTGAGGGAGTGCCGCACTGTCAGAGGGTCAGTGCTGAGGGAGCGCCGCACTGTCAGAGGGTCAGTGCTGAGGGAGTGCCGCACTGTCAGAGGGTCAGTGCTGAGGGAGCCCCGCACTGTCAGAGGGTCAGTGCTGAGGGAGTGCCACTGTCAGAGGGTCAGTACTGAGGGAGTGCCGCACTGTCAGAGGGTCAGTGCTGAGGGAGTGCCGCACTGTCAGAGGGTCAGTGCTGAGTGAGTGCCGCACTGTCAGAGGGTCAGTGCTGAGGGAGTGCCGCACTGTCAGAGGGTCAGTACTGAGGGAGTGCCGCACTGTCAGAGGGTCAGTGCTGAGGGAGTGCCGCACTGTCAGAGGGTCAGTGCTGAGGGAGTGCCGCACTGTCAGAGGGTCAGTACTGAGGGAGTGCCGCACTGTCAGAGGGTCAGTGCTGAGGGAGTACCGCACTGTCAGAGGGTCAGTACTGAGGGAGTGCCGCACTGTCAGAGGGTCAGTGCTGAGGGAGTGCCGCACTGTCAGAGGGTCAGTGCTGAGGGAGTGCCGCACTGTCAGAGGGTCAGTGCTGAGGGAGTGCCGCACTGTCAAACACAAACTGGGAGTCTACTCTTTTAGTCAAATATAAAAAATAAACGTGACTATTGTTGAGAGCACGGTGAGCTCTCCGCAGTGTCCTGGGGGCTGACATTTAACCCTTCAGCAACTTCAGCTGCGCAGGGTCTCTGGACATTGATAATCGGTCTGGCCGTGGGATCTTGCTGTGCACAAATTGGCTGCTGTTCTTCCTTCATTCGCAAACTTCAAAGAGAACTCCTTTGAGGGCTGGGGAATGCTTTTGAGGTGCTGGTGGACACTTCTAGAAAGTTCTTTATGCTGTTGCCGTACTGCTGAATATTTCTATTGTTCATGCAGATAAAAGGAAATGAAATCCGCCCGATCTTCCTGTCTCTCCACCACCTCCCCACCCCCCCTCCCCCTCCCCGCCGCAGGCGACGCTCAATGTTCACTCGGACCAGACAGAATTCCAGCAGTCTGTTCCAAACTCACTTTGTTTCCTTTGTGAAGATGTGAAACCTGTCTCCTCTCATAGTTGCCTCACCAGCGACTGGACCCAACCCAACGCCCATGGCAGAGACTCGCCAATCTCCAACCTCCCACCTTCAACTGGGCCTGATACCGGGGCGAGGTGGGACTGCCCAATGAGGAGACGTTGGCTCGACGGGGGCTAGAATTCAGAGGAAGGAGAGGGATTCCGATTCAAGTGCATAAAATTCCAACAGGGCTGGACAGATGACATGCTGGGGGGATGTTCTCTCTGGTTGGAGGGGGGGGAGGTGGGGGGGAGGGGGGCGGTGGCGGGGGGCGGCGTCTAGAACCAAGGGGCACAGTCTCAGGATACGGGGGTAGACCATTTGGGCTGGGTGGCACAGTGGTTAGCACTGCTGCCTCACAGCGCCACGCACCTGGGTTCGATTCCCGGCTTGGGTCACTGTCTGTGTGGAGTCTGCGCGTTCTCCCTGTGTCTGCGTGGGTTTCCTCCGGGTGCTCCGGTTTCCTCCCACAGTCCAAAGATGTGTGGTTTAGGTGGATTGGCCGAGCTAAATTGCCCCTTAGTGTCCAAAGATGTGCAGGTTTGGGGGATTGACCATGCTAAATTGATCCTTATTGTCCCGGGATGCGTGGGTTAGAGGGGTTTGCAGGGTAAATATGTGGGGTTACGGAAATAGGTCCTGGGTGAGACTGTGGTCGGTGCAGACCCGATGGGCCCAATGGCCATCTTCTGCACTGTAGGGATTCTATGAGAACTTTACTAGGTTAGGAGTTCGCTGGAGTTCAGACGAATGAGGGGGGATCTCATAGAGACTTATAAAATTCTAACAGGACCGGACAGGGTAGATGCAGGGAGGATGTTCCCGATGGTGGGGGGAGTCCAGAACCAGGGGGGGTCACAGTCTGAGGATTTGGGGTAGACCATTTAGGACGGAGGTGAGGAGACATTTCTTCACCCAAAGAGTGGTGAGCCTGTGGAGTTCATCACCACAGGAAGTAGTTGATGCCAAAACATTGAATGTATTCAAGAGGCGGCTGGATATAGCAATTGGGGGCGAATGGGATCAAAGGTTATGGGGGGAAAGCAGGATGAGGCTATTGAGTTGGATGATCAGCCATGATGGTGATGAATGGGGGAGCAGGCTCGAAGGGCCGAATGGCCTCCTCCTGCTCCTATCCTTTATGTTTCTATGACTGAGATGAGGAAACGAATTCATAGAGTACATCGATTTGATTTATTATTGTCACACGTACTGGGATACAGTAAAAAGTATTGTTTCTTGCGCGCTACACAGACAAAGCATGCCATTCATAGAGTACATAGATTTGGTTTATTATTGTCACGTACTGAGATACAGTGAAAAGTATTGTTTCTTGCGCATTATACAGACAAATCATACCATTCATAGAGAAGGAAAGGAAAGGGTGCAGAATGTAGTGTTGCAGTCATAGTTAGGGTGTAGAGAATGATCAACTTAATGCGAGGTAGGTCCATTCAAAAGGGAGGAGTGAAGCAAGTCAGAGAAGAAGCCAGGCCACGTCAACCATTCCACTAAGGCCATGGTGGAAATGACCAAACTCGGAGCACACAGTCACGATGAGATGGAAATCGGGCCAGAGTAGATCACCCAGCCCTTTGATCCGTTCAACACAACTATTCAATCATCTCCCTGACGGCCAGACCTTCTGGTCCTCTCTCCTGTCTGTTCCTGGATTCCACAAGAATTCCAAACACCTTCCCAACTCGACCTGAATTCAATGGCCCAGCTGTCTGGGGTCCAGAATATGGAAGATTGACCACGAGGATGCTGCCTGGGACGGAGTATTGGAGCTACGAGGAGAGAATGGATCGGCTTGGATTGTTTTCTCTCGAGCAGAGAAGGCTGAGGGGGGACATGGTTGAGGTGTAAAAGTGAAGTAAAGTTTATTTATTAGTGTCACAAGTACGGGCGGCACGCTGGCACAGGGGTTAGCACTGCTGCCTCACAGCGCCAGGGACCCGGGTTCGATTCCGGCCTCGGGTCACTGTCACTGTGGAGTTTGCACGTTCTCCCCGTGTCTGCGTGGGTTTCCTCCGGGTGCTCCAGTTACCTCCCACTGTCCAAAGATGTGCAGGTTAGGGTGTTTGGCCATGCTAAATTTCCCCTAGTGTCAGGGGGATTAGCAGGGTAAATATGTGGGGTTACGGGAGTAGAGCCTGGGTGGGATTGTGGTTGGTGCAGACTCGATGGGCCGAATGGTCTCCTTCTGCACTGTAGGGATTCTATGATTCTAAGTAAGGCTTACATTAACGCTGCAATGAAGTTATTGTGAAAATCCCCTAGTCGCCACACTCCGGCACCTGTTCGGGTAACACTGAGGGAGAATTTAGCACGGCCCAATGCACCCTAACCAGCACGTCTTTCGGACTGTGGGAGGAAACCGGAGCACCCGGAGGAAACCCACGCAGACACGGGGAGAACATGCAGACTCCGCACAGGCAGTGACCCAAGCCGGGAATCGAACCCGGGTCCCTGGCGCTGTGAGGCAGCAGTGCTAAACACCTCTGTCTTAAAAAGAGAGACCCCCTTATTTTTAAACCATGTCCCCTGGTTCTAGTTTCGCTCATGAGGGAAACATCTACTCGGCATCTACTCTGTCAAGCCCCCTCAGAGGGGGTCACACTCTCTGAGTCAGAGGCTGGAGGTCGACGACCCACCAGGGATTGACAGCCTTGGGAGGCGTGTTTATAACCTGGCCAAACGCGGGAGGAACGGCTAAACTGCCGCTAACTGCTCCCCCCATTCCTCACTGGACAACCCTTTCTTCTCTGGAATCAAAGCCCAGCCAATCTTCTGGGAAATGCCTCCAATGCCAGTACCTACCTCGGGACCTACCGACATTTGGATAGTCAAGACCTGACACGGCTTTGTGCGCGTGGGAAGTCATGTCTGACTAATCTTTTAGAGTGTTTTGAAGAGGTAACCAAGGGGATGGATAAGGGTAGTGCAGTAGATGTTGTCTATATGGACTTTAGCAAGGCCTTTGACAAGGTCCCGCATGGCAGGCTGGTCTGGAAGGTTGGGTCACATGGGATCCAGGGAGAGCTAGCTAATTGGATTCAAAATTGCCTCGATGGTGGGAAGCAGAGGGTGATGGTCGAAGGTTGTTTCTCGGCCTGTGACTAGTGGTGTGCCTCAGGGGTGGGTGTTAGGACACCTTGTTATTTATTATTTATATAAATGATTTGGATGTGAATGTACAAGCTTTGGTTAGTAAGTTTACGGATGATACTAAATTAAGTAATAAGTTAAATTATTAGTCACAAGTTGGCTTGCATTAACATTGCAATGAAGTTACTGTGAAAATCCCCTCGTCGCCACACTCAGGCGCCTGTTCAGGTCAATGCTCCGTAACCAGCACGTCTTTCAGCAGTGTGGGAGGAAACCGGAGCACCCGGAGGAAACCCATGCAGACACGGGGAGAATGTGCAGACTCCGCACAGACAGTGACCCAAGCCGGGAATTGAACCTGGGTCCCTGGCGCTGTGAGGCAGCAGCGCTAAACCACTGTGCCTCTGTGCTGCTGGGATTGAACCTGGGTCCCTGGCGCTGTGAGGCAGCAGTGCTAACCACTGTGCCACCGTGCTGCTGGGATTGAACCTGGGTCCCTGGCGCTGTGAGGCAGCAGCGCTCACTGTGGTGCTGGGATTGAACCCGGGTCCCTGGCGCTGTGAGGCAGCAGTGCTCACTGTGGTGCTGGGATTGAACCCGGGTCCCTGGCGCTGTGAGGCAGCAGTGTTCACTGTGGTGCCGCCCATTAGGTATCATTGATCGTGGGGAAGGTTATCATAAATTACAGGGGAATCTTGATCAATTTGTGAAGCGCGCTGAGGATTGGCAAGTGGATTTCAATACAGGTCAGTGTGAGGTGTTGCATTTGGAAAGTCAAACCAGGGGAGGACTTATACAGTGGATTTAAATTTAATTTGATTTATTATTGTCACATGTATTGGGATGCAGTGAAAAGTATTGTTTCGTGCGTGCTATGCAGACAAAGCATACCATTCATAGAGTACATAGATTTGATTTGTTATTCTCACGTACTAGAACATAGAACATTACAGCGCAGTACAGGCCCTTCGGCCCTCGATGTTGCGCCGACCAGTGAAACCAATCTAAAGCCCCTCTAACCTACACTATTCCAATATCATCCATATGTTTATCCAATAACCATTTCAATGCTCTTAATGTTGATGAGTCCACTACTGCTACAGGCAGGGCATTCCACGCCCTTACTACTCTCTGAGTAAAGAACCTACCTCTAACATCTGTCCTATATCTCTTACCCCTCAATTTTAAGCTATGTCCCCTCAAGCTAGCCATCACCATCCGAGGAAAAAGGCTCTCACTATCCACCCTATCTAATCCTCTGATCATCTTGTATGCCTCTATTAAGTCACCTCTCTAACGAAAACAACCTCAAGTCCCTCAGCCTTTCCTTATATGATTTTCCCACCATACCAGGCAACATCCTGGTAAATCTCCTCTGCACCCTTTCCAACACTTCCACATCTTTCCTATAATACGGCGACCAGAACTGTACGCAATACTCCAAATGCGGCCGCACCAGAGTTTTGTACAGTTGCAGCATGACCTCCTGGCTCCGAAACTCAATCCCTCTACCAATAAAAGCTAACACACGGTACGCCTTCTTAACAACCCTATCAACCTGGGTGCCAACTTTCAGGGATCTATGCACATGGACACCCAGATCCCTCTGTTCATCCACACTACCAAGTATCTTACCATTAGCCCAGTACTCTGTATTCCTGTTACTCCTTCCAAAGTGAATCACCTCACACTTTTCCGCATTAAACTCCATTTGCCACCTCTCAGCCCAGCTCTGCAGCTTATCTATGCCCCTCTGTAACCTGCCACTCCCCTCCGCACTGTCTACAACTCCACCGACTTTAGCGTCATCCGCAAATTTACTAATCCATCCTTCCACGCCCTCATCCAGGCCATTAATAAAAATGACAAACAGCAGTGGCCCCAAAACAGATCCTTGCGGTACACCACTAGTAACTGAACTCCAGGATGACTATTTCCCATCAACCACCACCCTCTGTTTTCTTACAGCTAGCCAATTCCTGATCCAAACCACTAAATCACCCTCAATCCCATGTGTCCGTATTTTCTGCAAAAGCTTACCATGGGGAATCTTATCAAACGCTTTGCTGAAATCCATATACACCACATCAACCGCTTTACCCTCATCCACCTCTTTGGTCACCTCCTCAAAGAACTCAATAAGGTTTGTGAGGCACGACCTACCCTTCACAAAACCGTGCTGACTATCCCTAATCAAATTATTCCTTTCTAGGTGATTATAAATCCTATCTCTTATAATCCTTTCCAAAACTTTGCCCACAACAGAAGTAAGGCTCACCGGTCTATAATTACCAGGGTTGTCCCTACTCCCCTTCTTGAACAAGGGGACAACATTTGCTATCCTCCAGT
Source organism: Mustelus asterias (assembly GCF_964213995.1). NCBI lineage: Eukaryota > Metazoa > Chordata > Chondrichthyes > Carcharhiniformes > Triakidae > Mustelus > Mustelus asterias. Next base: position 19,429 of record NW_027593453.1, read on the forward strand.
CTTCTGGCACTGTTCCTGTAGACAATGATGACACAAAGATCAAAGCCACAGGCTCTGCAATCTCCTCTCTAGCCTCCCAGAGAATCCTAGGATAAATCCCATCTGGCCCAGGGGACTTATCTATTTTTACCCTTTCCAGAATTGCTAACACCTCCTCCTTATGAACATCAATCCCATCCAGTCCAACAGCCGGCATCTCAGTACTCCCCTCGACAACACTGTCCCTCTCCAGTGTGAATACCGATGAAAAATATTCATTTAGTGCCTCTCCTATCTCTTCAGACTCCATGCACAACTTCCCACTACTGTCCTTGACTGGCCCTAATCTTACCCTAGTCATTCTTTTACTCCTGACATACCTATAGAAAGCTTTAGGGTTTTCCTTGATCCTACCTGCCAAAGACTTCTCATGTCCCCTCCTGGCTCTTCTTAACTCTTTCTTTAGGTCCTTCCTGGCTAACTTGTAACTCTCAAGTGCCCTAACTGAGCCTTCACGTCTCATCTTAACATAAGTCTCCTTCTTCCTCTTCACAAGAGATTCAACCTCCTTAGTAAACCACGGTTCCCTCGCACGTCTGCTTCCTCCCTGCCTGACAGGTACATATTTATCAAGGACGCATAGTAGCTGTTCCTTGAACAAGTTCCACATTACAATTGTGCCCATCCCCTGCAGTTTCCTTCCCCAACCTATGCCAGCTAAATCTCGCCTAATCGCATCATAATTTCCTTTCCCCCAGCTATAACTCTTGCCCTTTGGCATATACCTATCCTTTACCTATCCTGGGATACAGTGAAAAGTATTGTTTCTTGCGCGCTATACAGACAAAGCATACCGTTCATAGAGTACATAGATTTGATTTATTATTGTCACATGTACTGGGATACAGTGAAAAGTATTGTTTCTTGCGCGCTGTACAGACAAAGCATACCGTTCATAGAGAAGGAAAGGAGAGAGTGCAGAATGTAGTGTTACAGTCATAGATAGGGTGTAGCGAAAGATCACCTTAACGCAAGGTAAGTCCATTCAAAAGTCTGACGGCAGCAGGGAAGAAGCTGTTCTTGAGTCGGTCGGTACGTGACCTCAGACTTTTGTATCTTTTTCCCAAATGAAGAAGGTGGAAGAGAGAATGTCCGGGGTGCGTGGGGTCCTTAATTATGCTGGCTGCTTTTCCCGAGGCAGTGGGAAGTGTAGACAGAGTCAATGGATGGGAGGCTGGTTTGCGTGATGGATTGGGCTACATTCACGACTCTTTGTAGTTCTTTGCGGTCTTGGGCAGAGCAGGAGCCCCAGACCAAGCCTTGATACAACCAGAAAGAATGCTTTCTATGGGGCAGCTGTAAAAATTGTTGAGATTCGTAGCTGACATGCCAAATTTCCTTCACCTCCTGAATGTTTGTGCCCTGAGGAGTGTTGAGGAGCAGAGAGATCAAGAAGTACAGGCACGTAGTTCATTGAAAGCGGCGTCACAGGTAGACAGGGTGGTGAAAGAAGGCATTTAGCGCACTGGACTTCATCAGTCAAGGTATTGAGTGTAGGAGTTGGGACATTATGTTAACAGTTGTATGGGGCGTCGACAAAGATCAACTTAATGCGAGGTAGGTCCATTCAAAAGCCTGACAGCAGCAGGGAAGAAGCTGTTCTTGAGTCGGTTGGTACGTGACCTCAGACGTTTGTATCTTTTTCCCGATGGAAGAAGGTGGAAGAGAGAATGTCCGGGATGCGTGGGGTCCTTGATTATGTTGGTAAGGCCGCACTTGGAGTATTGTGGACAGTTTTGGTCACCCTGTTACAGGAAAGACATTGATAAACTGGGAAGAGTGTGGAGAAGATTTACGAGGATGTTGCCAGGACTAGTGGTCCTGAGTTGTGGGGAGCAGTTGGCCACGCTAGGATGTTATTCCTTGGAGCGTAGGAGAGTGAGGGATGACCTTATTGAGGTGAGTAAAATCATGAGGGGCATAGATAGAGACGTGCATAGAGATAAAAGACGTGCTGGTTAGGGTGGATGGGCCGTGCTAAATTCTCCCTCACTGTACCCGAACAGGCGCCGGAGTGTGGCGACTGGGGGATTTTCACAGTAACTTCATCGCAGTGTTAATGTCAGCTTTACTTGTGACACTGCTAAATAAACTTAAACTTTGAACTTTACAGCGTGAACGCACATAGCCTCTTTCCCAGGGTAAGGGAATTGAAAACTAAAGGGCACAGTTTAAAGGTCAGAGGGCTTAGGTTTAAGGTGAGAAGGGAAAGACTTCAAAGGGTCCTGAGGGGTAACTTCTTCACGCAGAGGGTAAGGAATGAGCTGCCAGAGAAAGTGGTTGAGGCAGGTTCAATAGTAACATTTAAAAAGCATTTGGATAAGTACTTGGAAAGGATTAGAGGGATATGGGACAAACACGGGCAATTGGGACCAGCTGGAAGGGCACCATGGTCAGCATGGACCTGTTGGGCCGAAGGGCCTGTGTCCATGCTGCATTGCTCTATGATTCTATGACTCTCAATTCTGTAATTCATGGACCCGGATGCCCAGATCCCTCTGCATTCTGCAGTTTCTCCTCCTTTCACTAACATTATACCCTATTTTCCCCGACCCCCTTCCCCATGTGGGATTGAATCCCCCACCGCCCGCCCCATCACATGTGGGACTGATCCCCTCCCCCTCTCCCTGGGGATGAGCCCCCCCCCCCTGCTCCCCGCTCCCCAGAGGACTGGTCCTTCCCTCTCTCCCCATGTGGGACTGAATCCCCCAATTCCACTCCCCGCTCCCCCCTGGATGTGGGACTGAACTCATCCCCCTCTCCCCACGTGGGACTGTTCCCCTGTCTTCATCCCCAGAAGGGAATGACCCCCCCCCCCCCTGTCTTCATGTGTGACATACCCCCTCTCTCTCACTTTGGGGCTGAGGGTTTGGGGCTGAGGGTTTGGGGCTGAGGGTTTGGGGCTGAGGGTTTGGGGCTGAGGGTTTGGGGCTGAGGGTTCGGGGCTGAGGGTTCGGGGCTGAGGGTTTGGGGCTGAGGGTTCGGGGTTTGGGGTTAGAGCTTGAGGTTAGGAGTTAGAGTTTGGGGTGAAAGTTTGGGGTGAGAGTTGGGGCTGAGGGTTTAGGGTTAGAGTTTGGGGTTAGGGTTTGGGGTTAGAGTTTGGGGTTGAGGTTAGAGTTTGGGGTTAGGGTTAGAGTTTGGGGTTAGGGTTAGAGTTTGGGGTTGAGGTTAGAGTTTGGGGTTGAGGTTAGAGTTTGGGGTTGAGGTTAGAGTTTGGGGTTGAGGTTAGAGTTTGGGGTTAGAGTTTGGGGTTGAGGTTAGAGTTTGGGGTTGAGGTTAGAGTTTGGGGTTGAGGTTAGAGTTTGGGGTTGAGGTTAGAGTTTGGGGTTGAGGTTAGAGTTTGGGGTTGAGGTTAGAGTTTGGGGTTGAGGTTAGAGTTTGGGGTTGAGGTTAGAGTTTGGGGTTGAGGTTAGAGTTTGGGGTTGAGGTTAGAGTTTGGGGTTGAGGTTAGAGTTTGGGGTTGAGGTTCGGGTTTGGGGTTAGGGTTTGGGGTTAGAGTTTGGGGTTGAGGTTAGAGTTTGGGGTTGAGGTTAGAGTTTGGGGTTGAGGTTAGAGTTTGGGGTTGAGGTTAGAGTTTGGGGTTGAGGTTAGAGTTTGGGGTTGAGGTTAGAGTTTGGGGTTGAGGTTAGAGTTTGGGGTTGAGGTTAGAGTTTGGGGTTGAGGTTAGAGTTTGGGGTTGAGGTTAGAGTTTGGGGTTGAGGTTCGGGTTTGGGGTTGAGGTTCGGGTTTGGGGTTAGCGTTTGGGGTTAGAGTTTGGGGTTGAGGTTAGAGTTTGGGGTTGAGGTTAGAGTTTGGGGTTGAGGTTAGAGTTTGGGGTTGAGGTTAGAGTTTGGGGTTGAGGTTAGAGTTTGGGGTTGAGGTTAGAGTTTGGGGTTGAGGTTAGAGTTTGGGGTTGAGGTTAGAGTTTGGGGTTGAGGTTAGAGTTTGGGGTTGAGGTTAGAGTTTGGGGTTGAGGTTAGAGTTTGGGGTTGAGGTTAGAGTTTGGGGTTGAGGTTAGAGTTTGGGGTTGAGGTTAGAGTTTGGGGTTGAGGTTAGAGTTTGGGGTTGAGGTTAGAGTTTGGGGTTAGAGTTTGGGGTTAGGGTTTGGGGTTAGAGTTTGGGGTTGAGGTTAGAGTTTGGGGTTAGGGTTAGAGTTTGGGGTTAGGGTTAGAGTTTGGGGTTGAGGTTAGAGTTTGGGGTTGAGGTTAGAGTTTGGGGTTGAGGTTAGAGTTTGGGGTTGAGGTTAGAGTTTGGGGTTGAGGTTAGAGTTAGGGGTTGAGGTTAGAGTTTGGGGTTGAGGTTAGAGTTTGGGGTTGATGTTAGAGTTTGGGGTTGAGGTTAGAGTTTGGGGTTGAGGTTCAGGTTTGGGGTTAGGGTTTGGGGTTAGAGTTTGGGGTTGAGGTTAGAGTTTGGGGTTGAGGTTAGAGTTTGGGGTTGAGGTTAGAGTTTGGGGTTGAGGTTAGAGTTTGGGGTTGAGGTTAGGGTGTGGGGTTAGAGTTTGGGGTTGAGGTTAGAGTTTGGGGTTGAGGTTAGAGTTTGGGGTTGAGGTTAGAGTTTGGGGTTGAGGTTAGAGTTTGGGGTTGAGGTTAGAGTTTGGGGTTGAGGTTAGAGTTAGGGGTTGAGGTTAGAGTTTGGGGTTGAGGTTAGAGTTTGGGGTTGAGGTTAGAGTTTGGGGTTGAGGTTAGAGTTTGGGGTTGAGGTTAGAGTTTGGGGTTGAGGTTAGAGTTTGGGGTTGAGGTTAGAGTTTGGGGTTGAGGTTAGGGTTTGGGGTTAGAGTTTGGAGTTGAGGTTAGAGTTTGGGGTTGAAGTTAGGGTTTGGGGTTAGGGTTTGGTGTTGAGGTTAGGGTTTGGGGTTAGGGTTTGGGGTTAGAGTTTGGGGTTGAGGTTAGAGTTTGGGGTTAAGGTTTGGGGTTAGGGTTTGGGGTTGAGGTTAGAGTTTGGGGTTGAGGTTAGAGTTTGGGGTTGAGGTTAGAGTTTGGGGTTGAGGTTAGAGTTTGGGGTTGAGGTTAGAGTTTGGGGTTGAGGTTAGAGTTTGGGGTTGAGGTTAGGGTTTGGGGTTAGAGTTTGGGGTTGAGGTTAGAGTTTGGAGTTGAGGTTAGAGTTTGGGGTTGAAGTTAGGGTTTGGGGTTAGGGTTTGGTGTTGAGGTTAGGGTTTGGGGTTAGGGTTTGGGGTTAGAGTTTGGGGTTGAGGTTAGAGTTTGGGGTTAGGGTTTGGGGTTAGGGTTTGGGGTTGAGGTTAGAGTTTGGGGTTGAGGTTAGAGTTTGGGGTTGAGGTTAGAGTTTGGGGTTGAGGTTCGGGTTTGGGGTTAGGGTTTGGGGTTAGAGTTTGGGGTTGAGGTTAGAGTTTGGGGTTGAGGTTAGAGTTTGGGGTTGAGGTTAGAGTTTGGGGTTGAGGTTAGAGTTTGGGGTTGAGGTTAGAGTTTGGGGTTGAGGTTAGAGTTTGGGGTTGAGGTTAGGGTGTGGGGTTAGAGTTTGGGGTTGAGGTTAGAGTTTGGGGTTGAGGTTAGGGTTTGGGGTTAGAGTTTGGGGTTGAGGTTAGAGTTTGGAGTTGAGGTTAGAGTTTGGGGTTGAAGTTAGGGTTTGGGGTTAGGGTTTGGTGTTGAGGTTAGGGTTTGGGGTTAGGGTTTGGGGTTAGAGTTTGGGGTTAGAGTTTGGGGTTGAGGTTAGAGTTTGGGGTTAGGGTTGGGGTTAGGGTTTGGGGTTGAGGTTAGAGTTTGGGGTTGAGGTTAGAGTTTGGGGTTGAGGTTAGAGTTTGGGGTTGAGGTTCGGGTTTGGGGTTAGGGTTTGGGGTTAGAGTTTGGGGTTGAGGTTAGAGTTTGGGGTTGAGGTTAGAGTTTGGGGTTGAGGTTAGAGTTTGGGGTTGAGGTTAGAGTTTGGGGTTGAGGTTAGAGTTTGGGGTTGAGGTTAGAGTTTGGGGTTGAGGTTAGAGTTTGGGGTTGAGGTTAGGGTTTGGGGGTTAGAGTTTGGGGTTGAGGTTAGAGTTTGGAGTTGAGGTTAGAGTTTGGGTTGAAGTTAGGGTTTGGGGTTAGGGTTTGGTGTTGAGGTTAGGGTTTGGGGTTAGGGTTTGGGGTTAGAGTTTGGGGTTAGAGTTTGGGGTTGAGGTTAGAGTTTGGGGTTAAGGTTTGGGGTTAGGGTATTGGGGTTGAGGTTAGAGTTTGGGGGTTGAGGTTAGAGTTTGGGGTTGAGGTTAGAGTTTGGGGTTGAGGTTAGAGTTTGGGGTTGAGGTTCGGGTTTGGGGTTAGGGTTTGGGGTTAGAGTTTGGGGTTGAGGTTAGAGTTTGGGGTTGAGGTTAGAGTTTGGGGTTGAGGTTAGAGTTTGGGGTTGAGGTTAGAGTTTGGGGTTGAGGTTAGGGTGTGGGGTTAGAGTTTGGGGTTGAGGTTAGAGTTTGGGGTTGAGGTTAGAGTTTGGGGTTGAGGTTAGAGTTTGGGGTTGAGGTTAGAGTTTGGGGTTGAGGTTAGAGTTTGGGGTTGAGGTTAGGGTTTGGGGTTAGAGTTTGGGGTTGAGGTTAGAGTTTGGAGTTGAGGTTAGAGTTTGGGGTTGAAGTTAGGGTTTAGGGGTTAGGGTTTGGTGTTGAGGTTAGGGTTTGGGGTTAGGGTTTGGGGTTAGAGTTTGGGGTTAGAGTTTGGGGTTGAGGTTAGAGTTTGGGGTTAAGGTTTGGGGTTAGGGTTTGGGGTTGAGGTTAGAGTTTGGGGTTGAGGTTAGAGTTTGGGGTTGAGGTTAGAGTTTGGGGTTGAGGTTACTAGAGTTTGGGGTTGAGGTTAGAGTTTGGGGTTGAGGTTAGGGTTTGGGGTTAGAGTTTGGGGTTGAGGTTAGAGTTTGGAGTTGAGGTTAGAGTTTGGGGTTGAAGTTAGGGTTTGGGGTTAGGGTTTGGTGTTGAGGTTAGGGTTTGGGGTTAGGGTTTGGGGTTAGAGTTTGGGGTTAGAGTTTGGGGTTGAGGTTAGAGTTTGGGGTTAGGGTTTGGGGTTAGGGTTTGGGGTTGAGGTTAGAGTTTGGCGTTGAGGTTAGAGTTTGGGGTTGAGGTTAGAGTTTGGGGTTGAGGGGTTAGAGTTTGGGGTTGAGGTTAGAGTTTGGGGTTGAGGTTCGGGTTTGGGGTTAGGGTTTGGGGTTAGAGTTTGGGGTTGAGGTTAGAGTTTGGGGTTGAGGTTAGAGTTTGGGGTTGAGGTTAGAGTTTGGGGTTGAGGTTAGAGTTTGGGGTTGAGGTTAGAGTTTGGGGTTGAGGTTAGAGTTTGGGGTTGAGGTTAGAGTTTGGGGTTGAGGTTAGAGTTTGGGGTTGAGGTTAGAGTTTGGGGTTGAGGTTAGAGTTTGGGGTTGAGGTTAGAGTTTGGGGTTGAGGTTAGAGTTTGGGGTTGAGGTTAGAGTTTGGGGTTGAGGTTAGAGTTTGGGGTTGAGGTTAGAGTTTGGGGTTGAGGTTAGAGTTTGGGGTTGAGGTTAGAGTTTGGGTTAGAGTTTGGGGTTAGGGTTTGGGGTTAGAGTTTGGGGTTGAGGTTAGAGTTTGGGGTTAGGGTTAGAGTTTGGGGTTAGGGTTAGAGTTTGGGGTTGAGGTTAGAGTTTGGGGTTGAGGTTAGAGTTTGGGGTTGAGGTTAGAGTTTGGGGTTGAGGTTAGAGTTTGGGGTTGAGGTTAGAGTTAGGGGTTGAGGTTAGAGTTTGGGGTTGAGGTTAGAGTTTGGGGTTGATGTTAGAGTTTGGGCTTGAAGGTTAGAGTTTGGGGTTGAGGTTCAGGTTTGGGGTTAGGGTTTGGGGTTAGAGTTTGGGGTTGAGGTTAGAGTTTGGGGTTGAGGTTAGAGTTTGGGGTTGAGGTTAGAGTTTGGGGGTGAGGTTAGAGTTTGGGGTTGAGGTTAGGGTGTGGGGTTAGAGTTTGGGGTTGAGGTTAGAGTTTGGGTTGAGGTTAGAGTTTGGGGTTGAGGTTAGAGTTTGGGGTTGAGGTTAGAGTTTGGGGTTGAGGTTAGAGTTTGGGGTTGAGGTTAGAGTTAGGGGTTGAGGTTAGAGTTTGGGGTTGAGGTTAGAGTTTGGGGTTGAGGTTAGAGTTTGGGGTTGAGGTTAGAGTTTGGGGTTGAGGTTAGAGTTTGGGTTGAGGTTAGAGTTTGGGGTTGAGGTTAGAGTTTGGGGTTGAGGTTAGGGTTTGGGGTTAGAGTTTGGAGTTGAGGTTAGAGTTTGGGGTTGAAGTTAGGGTTTGGGGTTAGGGTTTGGTGTTGAGGTTAGGGTTTGGGGTTAGGGTTTGGGGTTAGAGTTTGGGGTTGAGGTTAGAGTTTGGGGTTAAGGTTTGGGGTTAGGGTTTGGGGTTGAGGTTAGAGTTTGGGGTTGAGGTTAGAGTTTGGGGTTGAGGTTAGAGTTTGGGGTTGAGGTTAGAGTTTGGGGTTGAGGTTAGAGTTTGGGGTTGAGGTTAGAGTTTGGGGTTTGAGGTTAGAGTTTGGGGTTGAGGTTAGAGTTTGGGGTTGAGGTTAGGGTTTGGGGTTAGAGTTTGGGGTTGAGGTTAGAGTTTGGAGTTGAGGTTAGAGTTTGGGGTTGAAGTTAGGGTTTGGGGTTAGGGTTTGGTGTTGAGGTTTAGGGTTTGGGGTTAGGGTTTGGGGTTAGGGTTTGGGGTTGAGGTTAGAGTTTGGGGGTTAGGGTTTGGGGTTAGGGTTTGGGGTTGAGGTTAGAGTTTGGGGTTGAGGTTAGAGTTTGGGGTTGAGGTTAGAGTTTGGGGTTGAGGTTCGGGTTTGGGGTTAGGGTTTGGGGTTAGAGTTTGGGGTTGAGGTTAGAGTTTGGGGTTGAGGTTAGAGTTTGGGGTTGAGGTTAGAGTTTGGGGTTGAGGTTAGAGTTTGGGGTTGAGGTTAGAGTTTGGGGTTGAGGTTAGAGTTTGGGGTTGAGGTTAGAGTTTGGGGTTGAGGTTAGGGTGTGGGGTTAGAGTTTGGGGTTGAGGTTAGAGTTTGGGGTTGAGGTTAGGGTTTGGGGTTAGAGTTTGGGGTTGAGGTTAGAGTTTGGAGTTGAGGTTAGAGTTTGGGGTTGAAGTTAGGGTTTGGGGTTAGGGTTTGGTGTTGAGGTTAGGGTTTGGGGTTAGGGTTTGGGGTTAGAGTTTGGGGTTAGAGTTTGGGGTTGAGGTTAGAGTTTGGGGTTAGGGTTTGGGGTTAGGGTTTGGGGTTGAGGTTAGAGTTTTGGGTTGAGGTTAGAGTTTGGGGTTGAGGTTAGAGTTTGGGGTTGAGGTTCGGGTTTGGGGTTAGGGTTTGGGGTTAGAGTTTGGGGTTGAGGTTAGAGTTTGGGGTTGAGGTTAGAGTTTGGGGTTGAGGTTAGAGTTTGGGGTTGAGGTTAGAGTTTGGGGTTGAGGTTAGAGTTTGGGGTTGAGGTTAGGGTGTGGGGTTAGGGTTTGGGGTTGAGGTTAGAGTTTCGGGTTGAGGTTAGAGTTTGGGGTTGAGGTTAGAGTTTGGGGTTGAGGTTAGAGTTTGGGGTTGAGGTTAGAGTTTGGGGTTGAGGTTAGAGTTTGGGGTTGAGGTTAGAGTTTGGGGTTGAGGTTAGGGTTTGGGGTTAGAGTTTGGGGTTGAGGTTAGAGTTTGGAGTTGAGGTTAGAGTTTGGGGTTGAAGTTAGGGTTTGGGGTTAGGGTTTGGTGTTGAGGTTAGGGTTTGGGGTTAGGGTTTGGGGTTAGAGTTTGGGGTTAGAGTTTGGGGTTGAGGTTAGAGTTTGGGGTTAAGGTTTGGGGTTAGGGTTTGGGGTTGAGGTTAGAGTTTGGGGTTGAGGTTAGAGTTTGGGGTTGAGGTTAGAGTTTGGGGTTGAGGTTAGAGTTTTGGGGTTGAGGTTCGGGTTTGGGGTTAGGGTTTGGGGGTTAGAGTTTGGGGTTGAGGTTAGAGTTTGGGGTTGAGGTTAGAGTTTGGGGTTGAGGTTAGAGTTTGGGGTTGAGGTTAGAGTTTGGGGTTGAGGTTAGGGTGTGGGGTTAGAGTTTGGGGTTGAGGTCTAGAGTTTGGGGTTGAGGTTAGAGTTTGGGGTTGAGGTTAGAGTTTGGGGTTGAGGTTAGAGTTTGGGTTGAGGTTAGAGTTTGGGGTTGAGGTTAGGGTTTGGGGTTAGAGTTTGGGGTTGAGGTTAGAGTTTGGAGTTGAGGTTAGAGTTTGGGGTTGAAGTTAGGGTTTGGGGTTAGGGTTTGGTGTTGAGGTTAGGGTTTGGGGTTAGGGTTTGGGGTTAGAGTTTGGGGCTTAGAGTTTGGGGTTGAGGTTAGAGTTTGGGGTTAAGGTTTGGGGTTAGGGTTTGGGGTTGAGGGTTAGAGTTTGGGGTTGAGGTTAGAGTTTGGGGTTGAGGTTAGAGTTTGGGGTTGAGGTTAGAGTTTGGGGTTGAGGTTAGAGTTTGGGGTTGAGGTTAGGGTTTGGGGTTAGAGTTTGGGGTTGAGGTTAGAGTTTGGAGTTGAGGTTAGAGTTTGGGGTTGAAGTTAGGGTTTGGGGTTAGGGTTTGGTGTTGAGGTTAGGGTTTGGGGTTAGGGTTTGGGGTTAGAGTTTGGGTTAGAGTTTGGGGTTGAGGTTAGAGTTTGGGGTTAGGGTTTGGGGTTAGGGTTTGGGGTTGAGGTTAGAGTTTGGCGTTGAGGTTAGAGTTTGGGGTTGAGGTTAGAGTTTGGGGTTGAGGTTAGAGTTTGGGGTTGAGGTTCGGGTTTGGGGTTAGGGTTTGGGGTTAGAGTTTGGGGTTGAGGTTAGAGTTTGGGGTTGAGGTTAGAGTTTGGGGTTGAGGTTAGAGTTTGGGGTTGAGGTTAGAGTTTGGGGTTGAGGTTCGGGTTTGGGGTTAGGGTTTGGGGTTAGAGTTTGGGGTTGAGGTTAGAGTTTGGGGTTGAGGTTAGAGTTTGGGGTTGAGGTTAGAGTTTGGGGTTGAGGTTAGAGTTTGGGGTTGAGGTTAGAGTTTGGGGTTGAGGTTAGAGTTTGGGGTTGAGGTTAGAGTTTGGGGTTGAGGTTAGAGTTTGGGGTTGAGGTTAGAGTTTGGGGTGAGGTTAGAGTTTGGGGTTGAGGTTAGAGTTTGGGGTTGAGGTTAGAGTTTGGGGTTGAGGTTAGAGTTTGGGGTTTGAGGTTAGAGTTTGGGGTTGAGGTTAGAGTTTGGGGTTGAGGTTAGAGTTTGGGGTTAGAGTTTGGGGTTAGGGTTTGGGGTTAGAGTTTGGGGTTGAGGTTAGAGTTTGGGGTTAGGGTTAGAGTTTGGGGTTGAGGTTAGAGTTTGGGGTTGAGGTTAGAGTTTGGGGTTGAGGTTAGAGTTTGGGGTTGAGGTTAGAGTTTGGGGTTGAGGTTAGAGTTTGGGGTTGAGGTTAGAGTTAGGGTTGAGGTTAGAGTTTGGGGTTGAGGTTAGAGTTTGGGGTTGAGGTTAGAGTTTGGGGTTGAGGTTCGGGTTTGGGGTTAGGGTTTGGGGTTAGAGTTTGGGGTTGAGGTTAGAGTTTGGGGTTGAGGTTAGAGTTTGGGGTTGAGGTTAGAGTTTGGGGTTGAGGTTAGAGTTTGGGGTTGAGGTTAGGGTGTGGGGTTAGAGTTTGGGGTTGAGGTTAGAGTTTGGGGTTGAGGTTAGAGTTTGGGGTTGAGGTTAGAGTTTGGGGTTGAGGTTAGAGTTTGGGGTTGAGGTTAGAGTTTGGGGTTGAGGTTAGAGTTTGGGGTTGAGGTTAGGGTTTGGGGTTAGAGTTTGGAGTTGAGGTTAGAGTTTGGGGTTGAAGTTAGGGTTTGGGGTTAGGGTTTGGTGTTGAGGTTAGGGTTTGGGGTTAGGGTTTGGGGTTAGGGTTTGGGGTTAGAGTTTGGGGTTAGGGTTTGGGGTTAGGGTATGGGGTTGAGGTTAGAGTTTGGGTGTTGGGGTTAGGGTTTTGGTTGAGGTTAGAGTTTGGGGTTGAGGTTAGGGTTTGGGGTTAGGGTTTGTGGGCAGCACAGTGCCTCAGCACCAGGGACCCGGGTTCGATTCCCGGCTTGGGTCACTGTCTGTGCGGAGTTTGCACGTTCTCCCCGTGTCTGCGTGGGTTTCCTCCGGGTGCTCCGGTTTCCTCCCACAGTCTGAAAGACGTGCTGGTTAGGGTGCGTTGGCCGTGTTAAATCCTCCCTCAGTGTTACCCGAACAGGCGCCAGAGTGTGGCGACTAGGGGGATTTTCACAATAACTTCATTGCAGTGTTAATGTCAGCCTTACTTGTGACACGGATAAATAAACTTTGGAAAAGTTTGGAGTTTGTGTTAGTGTTGGGGTGCAGTTTGAGGGTTAGTGTTCTGTCCCCTCCCCAGGGGGACACAGGGCTGTGAGGGGAGAGGGTAAAGGGGGGGGGGGGGGGGTGGGGGTGGTGAGTGCAGGGTGAGAGGGGTGTGCGGTCCCTTTAAGAGCTCCTGCCTCTGGGATCAGCCTCTCTCTGTCTCACGTCACCGGAGTAAATGGCGACCGGCTCCTGAGAGCTTCCCCCCGGGAGAGAGAGACAGAGAGCGCCCGGGGACCGCCAGCCAGAGCCCGGGGGGACCCCCAGCGCAACCCCGGGACCCCCTCCCCAGCGCAGCCCCGGGACCCCCTTCCCCAGCCCCCCGGTACCCCCAGCCCAGCCCAGCGCAGCCCCGGGACCCCCCTCCCCAGCCCCCCGGACCCCCTCCCCAGCCCCGGGGCCGCTCCGTGTCTCTGGGAAACTCCGCTACAAAGTTTGGGCGAAGTTGGAAAGTTTCTGCAAAAGTTTTTCCGGCCGCGGCGGCGGAGCCGGGAAGCGAGAGCGGAGAACCCGGGAGCGGC
>NW_027593454.1:0-2500 GCF_964213995.1 Mustelus asterias
TGGAGGCAAACTCAATAGGGTCTTTTAAGAGACTTCTGGATGAGTACATGGGACTTAATAGGATGGAGGGTTATAGGTAGGCCTATATATAAGCCTAGGTTGGTAGGGACATGACCGGCGCAACTTGTGGGCCAAAGGGCCTGTTTGTGCTGTATTTTTTCTATGTTCTAAGTGTTTAAACCCTATCTCCAAATCTGCCAAATAACATACAACTTTATTGTGGCTCTGTCACCCTCCCTATCTCTGTAACCTCCTCCAGCCCCTACACCCCCTCCCTATCTCTGTAACCTCCTCCAGCCCCTACACCCCTCTCCCTATCTCTGTAACTTCCTCCAGCCTCTACAACCCTCCCTATCTCTGTCACCTCCACCAGCACCCGACACCCCTCCCTATCTCTGTAACTTCCTCCAGCCCCCGACACCCCCTCCCTATCTCTGTAACTTCCTCCAGCCTCTACACCCCTCCCTATCTCTGTAACCTCCTCCAGCCCCCTAAGCCCCCTCCTGATCACAGGGATCTGTTCTGGGACCCTTGCTGTTTGTCATTTTCATAAATGACCTGGATGAGGAAGTGGAGGGATGGGTTGGTAAGTTTGCCGACGACACGAAGGTCGGTGGGGTTGTGGATAGTCTGGAGGGATGTCGGAAGTTACAGAGGGACATAGATAGGATGCAAGACTGGGCGGAGAAGTGGCAGATGGACTTCAACCCAGATAAATGCGTCGTGGTCCATTTTGGCAGGTCAAATGGGATGAACATAGAACAGTACAGCACAGAACAGGCCCTTCGGCCCACGATGTTGTGCCGAGCTTTATCTGAAACCAAGATCAAGCTATCCCACTCCCTATCATCCTGGTGTGCTCCATGTGCCTATCCAATAACCGCTTAAATGTTCCTAAAGTGTCTGACTCCACTATCACTGCAGGCAGTCCATTCCACACCCCAACCACTCTCTGCGTAAAGAACCTACCTCTGATATCCTTCCTATATCTCCCACCATGAACCCTATAGTTATGCCCCCTTGTAATAGCTCCATCCACCCGAGGAAATAGTCTTTGAACGTTCACTCTATCTATCCCCTTCATCATTTTATAAACCTCTATTAAGTCTCCCCTCAGCCTCCTCCGCTCCAGAGAGAACAGCCCTAGCTCCCTCAACCTTTCCTCATAAGACCGACACTCCAAACCATGAAGGAGTACAATATAAAGGGAAAGACTCTTAGTACTGTAGAGGATCAGAAGGACCTTGGGGTCCGGGTCCATAGGACTCTGAAATCGGCCCCGCAGGTGGAGGAGGTGGTTAAGAAGGCGTATGGTGTGCTGGCCTTTATCAATCGAGGGATTGAGTTTAGGAGTCCGGGGATAATGATGCAGCTATATAAGACCCTCGTCAGACCCCACTTGGAGTACTGTGCTCAGTTCTGGTCGCCTCATTACAGGAAGGATGTGGAAAAGATTGAAAGGATGCAGAGGAGATTTACAAGGATGTTGCCTGGATTGAGTGGCATGCCTTATGAGGATAGGCTGAGGGAGCTCGGTCTTTTCTCCTTGGAGAGATACGGATGAGAGGAGACCTAATAGAGGTGCATAAGATGTTGAGAGGCATAGATCGGGTGGACTCTCAGAGGTTTTTTCCCAGGGTGGAAATGGCTGCTACGAGAGGACACAGGTTTAAGGTGCTGGGGGGTAGGTACAGGGGAGATGTTAGGGGAAAGTTTTTCACACAGAGTCAATGGATGGGAGGCTGGGTTTGCGTGATGGATTGGGCTACATTCACGACCCTTTTGTAGTTCCTTGCGGTCTTGGGCAGAGCAGGAGCCCAGACCAAGCTGTGATACAACCAGAAAGGATGCTTTCTATGGGGCATCTGTAAAAGTTGGTGAGAGTCGTAGCGGACATGCCAAATTTCCTTAGTCTCCTGAGAAAGTAGGGGCGTTGGTGGGGCTTTCTTAACTATAGTGTCGGCGTGGGGGGACCAGGACAGGTTGTTGGTGATCTGGACACCTAAAAACATGAAGCTCTCGACCCTTTCTACTTGGTCCCCGTTGATGTAGACAGGGGCATGTACTTCTCTGTCAGAGGAGAGACAGAGGGGGGAGAGAGAGAGAGAGGCAGACAGCGAGAGAGAGAGAGAGAGAGGCAGACAGCGAGAGAGAGAGAGAGAGAGGCAGACAGCGAGAGAGAGAGAGAGAGAGAGACAGAGAGAGAGAGAGACAGAGTGAGAGAGACAGAGTGAGAGAGACAGAGTGAGAGAGAGACAGCGAGAGAGACAGCGAGAGAGACAGCGAGAGAGAGAGAGAGAGAGAGAGACAGCGAGAGAGAGAGAGAGAGAGAGAGACAGCGAGAGAGAGAGAGAGACAGCGAGAGAGAGAGAGAGAGACAGCGAGAGAGAGAGAGAGAGACAGCGAGAGAGAGAGACAGAGAGAGAGAGACAGAGAGACAGACAGCGAAAGAGAGAGAGAGACAGACAGCGAGAGAGAGAGACAGCGAGAGAGAGAGAGA
>NW_027593454.1:7500-32106 GCF_964213995.1 Mustelus asterias
CATAAATGACCTGGATGAGGAAGTGGAGGGATGGGTTGGTAAGTTTGCTGACGACACCAAGGTAGGTGGTGTTGTGGATAGTTTTGGAGGGATGTCAGAAGTTGCAGCAAGACATAGATAGAATGCAAGACTGGGCGGAGAAGTGGCAGATGGACTTCAACCCGGATAAGTGTGTGGTGATCCATTTTGGCAGATCCAATGGGATGAAGCAGCAATATAATATGAAGGGTACCATTCTTAGCAGTGTAGAGGATCAGAAGGGACCTTGGGGTCCGGGTCCATAGGACTCTTAAATCGGCCTCGCAGGTGGAGGATGCGGTCAAGAAGGCGTACGGCGTACTAGCCTTCATTAATCGAGGGATTGAGTTTAGGAGTCGGGAGATAATGCTGCAGCTTTATAGGACCCTGGTTAGACCCCACTTGGAGTACTGCGCGCAGTTCTGGTCACCTCATTACAGGAAAGATGTTGAAGCCATTGAAAGGGTGCAGAGGAGATTTACAAGGATGTTGCCTGGATTGGGGGGCATGCCTTATGAGGATAGGTTGAGGGAGCTTGGTCTCTTCTCCCTGGAGAGACGAAGGATGAGAGGTGACCTGATAGAGGTTTACAAGATGTTGAGAGGTCTGGATAGGGTAGACTCTCAGAGGCTATTTCCAAGGGCTGAATGGTTGCTACGAGAGGACACAGGTTTAAGGTGCTGGGGGGTAGGTACAGAGGAGATGTCAGGGGTAAGTTTTTCACTCAGAGGGTGGTGGGTGAGTGGAATCGGCTGACGTCGGTGGTGGTGGAGGCAAACTCGTTGGGGTCTTTTAAGAGACTTCTGGATGAGTACATGGGATTTAATGGGATTGAGGGCTATAGATAGGCCTAGAGGTGGGGATGTGATCGGCGCAACCTGTGGGCCGAAGGGCCTGTTTGTGCTGTGGCTTTCTATGTTCTATGTTCTATGACTGAGATGAGGTGCAGGAAATGATTCTTGATGATTCACAGAGGAAGAGAAACTTAAATATAACCACAAAACAACACTTCCCCTCCCAGTATGAGAGAATTAGATTACACTCACTATCTAACCACGTGCTATATCTGTCCTAGGCGTGGTTGATGGGGGACAGTGTAGAAACATAGAAACATAGTAGAGGGAGCTTTACTCTGTATCTAACCCCGTGCTGTACCTGTCCTGGGAGTGTTTGATGGGGGACAGTGGAGAGGGAGCTTTACTCTGTATCTAACCCCGTGCTGTACCTGTCCTGGGAGTGTTTGATGGGGACAGTGTAGAGGGAGCTTTACTCTGTATCTAACCCCGTGCTGTACCTGTCCTGGGAGTGTTTGATGGGGACAGTGTAGAGGGAGCTTTACTCTGTATCTAACCCCGTGCTGTACCTGTCCTGGGAGTGTTTGATGGGGACAGTGTAGAGGGAGCTTTACTCTGTATCTAACCCCGTGCTGTACCTGTCCTGGGAGTGTTTGATAGGGACAGTGTAGAGGGAGCTTTACTCTGTATCTAACCCCGTGCTGTACCTGTCCTGGGAGTGTTTGATGGGGGACAGTGTAGAGGGAGCTTTACTCTGTATCTAACCCCGTGCTGTACCTGTCCTGGGAGTGTTTGATGGGGACAGTGTCGAGGGAGCTTTACTCTGTATCTAACCCCGTGCTGTACCTGTCCTGGGAGTGTTTGATGGGGACAGTGTAGAGAGAGCTTTACTCTGTATCTAACCCCGTGCTGTACCTGTCCTGGGAGTGTTTGATGGGGGACAGTGTAGAGGGAGCTTTACTCTGTATCTAACCCCGTGCTGTACCTGTCCTGGGAGTGTTTGATGGGGGACAGTGTAGAGGGAGCTTTACTCTGTATCTAACCCCGTGCTGTACCTGTCCTGGGAGTGTTTGATGGGGACAGTGTAGAGGGAGCTTTACTCTGTATCGAACCCCGTGCTGTACCTGTCCTGGGAGTGTTTGATGGGGACAGTGTAGAGAGAGCTTTACTCTGTATCTAACCCCGTGCTGTACCTGTCCTGGGAGTGTTTGATGGGGGACAGTGTAGAGGGAGCTTTACTCTGTATCTAACCCCGTGCTGTACCTGTCCTGGGAGTGTTTGATGGGGGACAGTGGAGAGGGAGCTTTACTCTGTATCTAACCCCGTGCTGTACCTGACCTGGGAGTGTTTGATGGGGACAGTGTAGAGAGGGCTTTACTCTGTATCTAACCCCGTGCTGTACCTGTCCTGGGAGTGTTTGATGGGGGGGAAAGTGTAGAGGGAGCTTTACTCTGTATCTAACCCCGTGCTGTACCTGTCCTGGGAGTGTTTGATGGGGACAGTGTAGAGGGAGCTTTACTCTGTATCTAACCCCGTGCTGTACCTGACCTGATAGTGTTTGATGGGGACAGTGTAGAGGGAGCTTTACTCTGTATCTAACCCCGTGCTGTACCTGACCTGGGAGTGTTTGATGGGGACAGTGTAGAGAGGGCTTTACTCTGTATCTAACCCCGTGCTGTACCTGTCCTGGGAGTGTTTGATGGGGGACAGTGTAGAGGGAGCTTTACTCTGTATCTAACCCCGTGCTGTACCTGTCCTGGGAGTGTTTGATGGGGGACAGTGCAGAGGGAGCTTTACTCTGTATCTAACCCCGTCCTGGGAGTGTTTGATGGGGGGGAAAGTGTAGAGGGAGCTTTACTCTGTATCTAACCCCGTACTGTACCTGTCCTGGGAGTGTTTGATGGGGGACAGTGCAGAGGGAGCTTTACTCTGTATCTAACCCCGTGCTGTACCTGTCCTGGGAGTGTTTGATGGGGACAGTGTAGAGGGAGCTTTACTCTGTATCTAACCCCATGCTGTACCTGTCCTGATAGTGTTTGATGGGGACAGTGTAGAGGGAGCTTTACTCTGTATCTAACCCCGTGCTGTACCTGACCTGGGAGTGTTTGATGGGGACAGTGTAGAGGGAGCTTTACTCTGTATCTCACCCCGTGCTGTACCTGTCCTGGGAGTGTTTGATGGGGGGACAGTGTAGAGGGAGCTTTACTCTGTATCTAACCCCGTGCTGTACCTGTCCTGGGAGTGTTTGATGGGGGACAGTGCAGAGGGAGCTTTACTCTGTATCTAACCCCGTGCTGTACCTGTCCTGGGAGTGTTTGATGGGGACAGTGTAGAGGGAGCTTTACTCTGTATCTAACCCCGTGCTGTACCTGTCCTGGGAGTGTTTGATGGGGACAGTGTAGAGGGAGCTTTACTCTGTATCTAACCCCGTGCTGTACCTGTCCTGGGAGTGTTTGATGGGGACAGTGTAGAGAGAGCTTTACTCTGTATCTAACCCCGTGCTGTACCTGTCCTGGGAGTGTTTGATGGGGGACAGTGTAGAGGGAGCTTTACTCTGTATCTAACCCCGTGCTGTACCTGTCCTGGGAGTGTTTGATGGGGGACAGTGGAGAGGGAGCTTTACTCTGTATCTAACCCCGTGCTGTACCTGTCCTGGGAGTGTTTGATGGGGACAGTGTAGAGGGAGCTTTACTCTGTATCTAACCCCGTGCTGTACCTGTCCTGGGAGTGTTTGATGGGGACAGTGTAGAGAGAGCTTTACTCTGTATCTAACCCCGTGCTGTACCTGTCCTGGGAGTGTTTGATGGGGGACAGTGTAGAGGGAGCTTTACTCTGTATCTAACCCCGTGCTGTACCTGTCCTGGGAGTGTTTGATGGGGGACAGTGTAGAGGGAGCTTTACTCTGTATCTAACCCCGTGCTGTACCTGTCCTGGGAGTGTTTGATGGGGACAGTGTAGAGGGAGCTTTACTCTGTATCTAACCCCGTGCTGTACCTGTCCTGGGAGTGTTTGATGGGGACAGTGTAGAGGGAGCTTTACTCTGTATCTAACCCCGTGCTGTACCTGTCCTGGGAGTGTTTGATAGGGACAGTGTAGAGGGAGCTTTACTCTGTATCTAACCCCGTGCTGTACCTGTCCTGGGAGTGTTTGATGGGGGACAGTGTAGAGGCAGCTTTACTCTGTATCTAACCCCGTGCTGTACCTGTCCTGGGAGTGTTTGATGGGGACAGTGTAGAGGGAGCTTTACTCTGTATCTAACCCCGTGCTGTACCTGTCCTGGGAGTGTTTGATGGGGACAGTGTAGAGAGAGCTTTACTCTGTATCTAACCCCGTGCTGTACCTGTCCTGGGAGTGTTTGATGGGGGACAGTGTAGAGGGAGCTTTACTCTGTATCTAACCCCGTGCTGTACCTGTCCTGGGAGTGTTTGTTGGGGGACAGTGTAGAGGGAGCTTTACTCTGTATCTAACCCCGTGCTGTACCTGTCCTGGGAGTGTTTGATGGGGACAGTGTAGAGGGAGCTTTACTCTGTATCTAACCCCGTGCTGTACCTGTCCTGGGAGTGTTTGATGGGGACAGTGTAGAGAGAGCTTTACTCTGTATCTAACCCCGTGCTGTACCTGTCCTGGGAGTGTTTGATGGGGGACAGTGTAGAGGGAGCTTTACTCTGTATCTAACCCCGTGCTGTACCTGTCCTGGGAGTGTTTGATGGGGGACAGTGTAGAGGGAGCTTTACTCTGTATCTAACCCCGTGCTGTACCTGACCTGGGAGTGTTTGATGGGGACAGTGTAGAGAGGGCTTTACTCTGTATCTAACCCCGTGCTGTACCTGTCCTGGGAGTGTTTGATGGGGGGGAAAGTGTAGAGGGAGCTTTACTCTGTATCTAACCCCGTGCTGTACCTGTCCTGGGAGTGTTTGATGGGGACAGTGTAGAGGGAGCTTTACTCTGTATCTAACCCCGTGCTGTACCTGACCTGATAGTGTTTGATGGGGACAGTGTAGAGGGAGCTTTACTCTGTATCTAACCCCGTGCTGTACCTGACCTGGGAGTGTTTGATGGGGACAGTGTAGAGAGGGCTTTACTCTGTATCTAACCCCGTGCTGTACCTGTCCTGGGAGTGTTTGATGGGGGACAGTGTAGAGGGAGCTTTACTCTGTATCTAACCCCGTGCTGTACCTGTCCTGGGAGTGTTTGATGGGGGACAGTGCAGAGGGAGCTTTACTCTGTATCTAACCCCGTCCTGGGAGTGTTTGATGGGGGGGAAAGTGTAGAGGGAGCTTTACTCTGTATCTAACCCCGTGCTGTACCTGTCCTGGGAGTGTTTGATGGGGGACAGTGCAGAGGGAGCTTTACTCTGTATCTAACCCCGTGCTGTACCTGCCCTGGGAGTGTTTGATGGGGACAGTGTAGAGGGAGCTTTACTCTGTACCTAACCCCGTGCTGTACCTGTCCTGATAGTGTTTGATGGGGACAGTGTAGAGGGAGCTTTACTCTGTATCTAACCCCGTGCTGTACCTGACCTGGGAGTGTTTGATGGGGACAGTGTAGAGGGAGCTTTACTCTGTATCTCACCCCGTGCTGTACCTGTCCTGGGAGTGTTTGATGGGGGGACAGTGTAGAGGGAGCTTTACTCTGTATCTAACCCCGTGCTGTACCTGTCCTGGGAGTGTTTGATGGGGGACAGTGCAGAGGGAGCTTTACTCTGTATCTAACCCCGTGCTGTACCTGTCCTGGGAGTGTTTGATGGGGACAGTGTAGAGGGAGCTTTACTCTGTATCTAACCCCGTGCTGTACCTGACCTGATAGTGTTTGATGGGGACAGTGTAGAGGGAGCTTTACTCTGTATCTAACCCCGTGCTGTACCTGTCCTGGGAGTGTTTGATGGGGACAGTGTAGAGGGAGCTTTACTCTGTATCTAACCCCGTGCTGTACCTGTCCCGGGAGTGTTTGATGGGGGACAGTGGAGAGGGAGCTTCACTCTGTATCTAACCCCGTGCTGTACCTGTCCTGGGAGTGTTTGATGGGGGATAGTGCAGAGAAGAAAGAACAGTACAGCACAGGAAACAGGCCCTTCGGCCCTCGAAGCCCTCATTCTCTGTCTTTCCAGGGAGAACAACCCCAGTTTACCCAATCTCTCCTCATAGCTAAGACCCTCCATACCAGGCAACATCCTGGTAAACCTTCTCTGCACTCTCTCTAACGCCTCCACATCCTTCTGGTAGTGCGGCGACCAGAACTGGACGCAGTACTCCAAATGTGGCCTAACCAGCGTTCTATACAGCTGCATCATCAGACTCCAGCTTTTATACCCTATACCCCGTCCTATAAAGGCAAGCATACCATATGCCTTCTTCACCACCTTCTCCACCTGTGTAGAGGGAGCCTTCTTCACCACCTTCTCCACAGTGTAGAGGGAGCTTTATTCTGTATCTAACCCCATGCTGTTCCTGTCCTGGGAGTGTTTGATGGGAGACAGTGCAGAGGGAGCTTTACTCTGCATCTAACCCCGTGCTGTACCTGTCCTGGGAGTGTTTGATGGGGACAGTGTAGAGGGAGCTTTACTCTGTATCTAACCCCGTGCTGTACCTGTCCTGGGAGTGTTTGATGGGGACAGTGTAGAGGGAGCTTTACTCTGTATCTAACCCCGTGCTGTACCTGTCCTGGGAGTGTTTGATGGGGGACAGTGTAGAGGGAGCTTTACTCTGTATCTAACCCCGTGCTGTACCTGTCCTGGGAGTGTTTGATGGGGGACAGTGTAGAGGGAGCTTTACTCTGTATCTAACCCCGTGCTGTACCTGTCCTGGGAGTGTTTGATGGGGGACAGTGTAGAGGGAGCTTTACTCTGTATCTAACCCCGTGCTGTCCCTGTCCTGGGAGTGTTTGATGGGGACAGTGCAGAGGGAGCTTTACTCTGTATCTAACCCCGTGCTGTACCTGTCCTGGGAGTGTTTGATGGGGGACAGTGCAGAGGGAGCTTTACTCTGTATCTAACCCCGTGCTGTACCTGTCCTGGGAGTGTTTGATGGGGGACAGTGTAGAGGGAGCTTTACTCTGTATCTAACCCCGTGCTGTACCTGTCCTGGGAGTGTTTGATGGGGGACAGTGTAGAGGGAGCTTTACTCTGTATCTAACCCCGTGCTGTACCTGTCCTGGGAGTGTTTGATGGGGGACAGTGTAGAGGGAGCTTTACTCTGTATCTAACCCCGTGCTGTACCTGTCCTGGGAGTGTTTGATGGGGGACAGTGTAGAGGGAGCTTTACTCTGTATCTAACCCCGTGCTGTACCTGTCCTGGGAGTGTTTGATGGGGGGACAGTGTAGAGGGAGCTTTACTCTGTATCTAACCATCTCGCTGTGGGATCAGGATGGTTTCAAACCCAGATAAAATCTAATCTAATCCATCATCTGCTGGATTTGAACCCATTATCACCTTGTAGCCCCCTGACTCCTGGTCCAGTAATCTTCTCCCGCCACCCACTCCCCCACCAACTCCTTTCCCCACAGTAAAAGTATACATGTTGTCATTTTGGGAGGTTGGAGGACCAGCACCCATCCTACAATGCATTGCGTGCTGGGCCCCCAAGATGGCGGCTGTGAATGCGCCCTCTGATGTCAATGGGCGCCTCTGGGCGACCAGGAGTCCTCCCAACTCCGACCAGCCATCCCGGCATGCCTCAGTCGCTTCCACCACACACACACCGCAGGTCCTCCCAGGTGGTGTTGGTCCTCCAGGGCTATCCCGGCGTGCTCCGAGCCCAGGTCCTCCCACTCGGTCCTCCCACCCCTGGGCGGGCTGTCCCGGCATGCCCCCGCAGGTCCTCCCACCTGTTGTTGGTCCTCCGAGCCGGTCCTCCGGGGCTATCCCGGCGGGCGCCGCGCGGCTCTGTCCCAGGCGCGGGAAGCTGGAGGCGGCTGGAGGCGCTGCTCGACTGCGGGAGGCGTCACCCCACTCCCTGGAACAGCGGGTGGGAGACCCCGCGGAGGGTCCTGAGGCCAAAATATCCAATCTATGGGGTGAGGGGAGGCAGATAGGGAGGAGGGGGAGGGATAGGGAGCGGTGTAGGGGCTGGAGAAGGTCACAGAGCTAGGGAGGGGCTGGAGAAGGTCACAGAGCTAGGGAGGGGCTGGAGAAGGTCACAGAGATAGGGAGGGGCTGGAGAAGGTTACAGAGATAGGGAGGGGGTGTAGGGGGCTGGAGGAGGTTACAGAGATAGGGAGGGGGTGTAGGGGGCTGGAGGAGGTTACAGAGATAGGGGAGGGGTGTAGGGGGCTGGAGGAGGTTACAGAGATAGGGAGGGGGTGTAGGGGGGGCTGGAGGAGGTTACAGAGATAGGGAGGGGTGTAGGGGGCTGGAGGAGGTTACAGAGATAGGGAGGGGGTGTAGGGGGGCTGGAGGAGGTTACAGAGATAGGGAGGGGTGTAGGGGCTGGGAGGAGGTTACAGAGATAGGGAGGGGGTGTAGGGGGCTGGAGGAGGTTACAGAGATAGGGGAGGGGGTGTAGGGGCTGGAGGAGGTACAGAGATAGGGAGGGGGAGTAGGGGGCTGGAGGAGGTTACAGAGATAGGGAGGGGTGTAGGGGCTGGAGGAGGTAACAGAGATAGGGAGGGGGTGTAGGGGCTGGAGGAGGTAACAGAGATAGGGAGGGGTGTAGGGGGCTGGAGGGAGGTTACAGAGATAGGGTGGGGTGTAGGGGGATGGAGGAGGTTACAGAGATAGGGAGGGGCTGGAGGAGGTTACAGAGATAGGGAGGGGCTGGAGGAGGTTACAGAGATAGGGAGGGGCTGGAGGGGGTTACAGAGATAGGGAGGGGGTGTAGGGAGCTGGAGGAGGTTACAGAGATAGGGAGGGGCTGTTGGGGGCTGGAGAAGGTTACAGAGATAGGGAGGGGCTGGAGGAGGTTACAGAGATAGGGAGGGGCTGGAGGGGGTTACAGAGATAGGGAGGGGGTGTAGGGGCTGGAGGAGGTTACAGAGATAGGGAGGGGGTGTAGGGGCTGGAGGGGGTTACAGAGATAGGGAGGGGATGTAGGGGCTGGAGGGGGTTACAGAGATAGGGAGGGGGTGTAGGGGGTTGGAGGAGGTTACAGAGATAGGGAGGGGGTCTAGGGGCTGGAGGAGGTTACAGAGATAGGGAGGGGGTGTAGGGGCTGGAGGAGGTTACAGAGATAGGGAGGGGGTGTAGGGGCTGGAGGAGGTTACAGAGATAGGGTGGGGTGTAGGGGGCTGGAGGAGGTTACAGAGATAGGGAGGGGGTGTAGGGGGCTGGAGGAGGTTACAGAGATAGGGAGGGGGTGTAGGGGGCTGGAGGAGGTTACAGAGATAGGGAGGGGGTGTAGGGGGCTGGAGGGGGTTACAGAGATAGGGAGGGGGGTGTAGGGGGCTGGAGGAGGTTACAGAGATAGGGAGGGGGTGTAGGAGCTGGAGGAGGTTACAGAGATAGGGAGGGGGTGTAGGGGACTGGTGGAGGTTACAGAGATAGGGAGGGGGTGTAGGGGACTGGAGGGGGTTACAGAGATAGGGAGGGGGTGTAGGGGACTGGAGGGGGTTACAGAGATAGGGAGGGTGTAGGGGCTGGAGGAGGTTACAGAGATAGGGAGGGGTGTAGGGGCTGGAGGAGGTTACAGAGATAGGGAGGGGGTGTAGGGGGCTGGAGAAGGTCACAGAGATAGGGAGGGGGTGTAGGGGGCTGGAGAAGGTCACAGATAGGGAGGGGGTGTAGGGGACTGGAGGAGGTTACAGAGATAGGGAGGGGGTGTAGGGGGACTGGAGGATGTTACAGAGATAGGGAGGGGTGTAGGGGACTGGAGGAGGTTACAGAGATAGGGAGGGGTGTAGGGGCTGGAGGGGGTTACAGAGATAGGGAGGGGGTGTAGGGCTGGAGGAGGTTACAGAGATAGGGAGGGGGTGTAGGGGGCTGGAGGAGGTTACAGAGATAGGGGTGTGGGGGCTGGAGGAGGTTACAGAGATAGGGAGGGGGTGTAGGGGCTGGAGGTGGTTACAGAGATAGGGAGGGGTGTAGGGGCTGGAGGAGGTTACAGAGATAGGGAGGGGGTGTAGGGGCTGGAGGTGGTTACAGAGATAGGGAGGGGTGTAGGGGCTGGAGGAGGTTACAGAGATAGGGAGGGGTGTAGGGGCTGGAGGAGGTTACAGAGATAGGGAGGGGTGTAGGGGCTGGAGGGGGTTACAGAGATAGGGAGGGGGTGTAGGAGGCTGGAGGAGGTTACAGAGATAGGGAGGGGGTGTAGGGGGCTGGAGGAGGTTACAGAGATAGGGAGGGGGTGTAGGGGACTGGAGGAGGTTACAGAGATAGGGAGGGGGTGTAGGGGGCTGGAGGAGGTTACAGAGATAGGGAGGGGTGTAGGGGGATGGAGGAGGTTAAAGAGATAGGGAGGGGGATGGAGGAGGTTACAGAGATAGGGAGGGATGTAGGGGCTGGAGGAGGTTACAGAGATAGGGAGGGGTGTAGGGGCTGGAGGAGGTTACAGAGATAGGGAGGGGGTGTAGGGGGCTGGAGGAGGTTACAGAGATAGGGAGGGGGTGTAGGGGTCTGGAGGAGGTTACAGAGATAGGGAGGGGGTGTAGGCTGGAGGAGGTTACAGAGATAGAGAGGGGGTGTAGGGGGCTGGAGGAGGTTACAGAGATAGGGAGGGGTGTAGGGGGCTGGAGGAGGTTACAGAGATAGGGAGGGGGTGTAGGGGACTGGAGGGGGTTACAGAGATAGGGAGGGGTGTAGGGGCTTGAGGAGGTTATAGAGATAGGGAGGGGGTGTAGGGGGCTGGAGGACGTTACAGAGATAGGGAGGGGGTGTGGGGGCTGGAGGAGGTTACAGAGATAGGGAGGGGTGTAGGGGCTGGAGGAGGTTACAGAGATAGGGAGGGGTGTAGGGGATGGAGGAGGTTACAGAGAGAGGGAGGGGGTGTAGGGGGCTGGAGGAGGTTACAGAGATAGGGAGGGGGTGTGGGGGCTGGAGGAGGTTACAGAGAAAGGGAGGGGGTGTAGGGGGGCTGGAGGAGGTTACAGAGATAGGGAGGGGGTGTAGAGGGGCTGGAGGAGGTTACAGAGATAGGGAGGGGTGTAGGGGCTGGAGGAGGTTACAGAGATAGGGAGGGGGTGTAGGGGCTGGAGGAGGTTACAGAGATAGGGAGGGGGTGTGGGGGCTGGAGGAGGTTCCAGAGATAGGGAAGGGGTGTAGGGGCTGGAGGAGGTTACCGAGATAGGGAGGGGGTGTAGGGGGCTGGAGGAGGTTACAGAGATAGGGAGGGGGCTGGAGGGGGTTACAGAGATAGGGAGGGGGTGTAGGGGCTGGAGGAGGTTACAGAGATAGGGAGGGGGTGTAGGGGACTGGAGGAGGTTACAGAGGTAGGGAGCGGGTGTAGGGGGCTGGAGGAGGTTACAGAGATAGGGAGGGGGTGTAGGGGGTTGGAGGAGGTTACAGAGATAGGGAGGGGGTGTAGGGGGCTGGAGGAGGTTACAGAGATAGGGAGGGGGTGTGGGGGGCTGGAGGAGGTTACAGAGATAGGGAGGGGGTGTAGGGGCTGGAGGAGGTTACAGAGATAGGGAGGGGGTGTAGGGGACTGGAGGAGGTTACAGAGATAGGGAGGGGGTGTAGGGGACTGGAGGAGGTTACAGAGATAGGGAGGGGGTGTAGGGAGCTGGAGGAGGTTACAGAGATAGGGAGGGGGTGTAGGGGGCTGGAGGAGGTTACAGAGATAGGGAGGGGGTGTAGGGGGTTGGAGGAGGTTACAGAGATAGGGAGGGGGTGTAGGGGGCTGGAGGAGGTTACAGAGATAGGGAGGGGGTGTGGGGGGCTGGAGGAGGTTACAGAGATAGGGAGGGGGTGTAGGGGGCTGGAGGAGGTTACAGAGATAGGGAGGGGGTGTAGGGGGCAGGAGGAGGTTACAGAGATAGGGAGGGGGTGTAGGGGGCTGGAGGAGGTTACAGAGATAGGGAGGGGGTGTAGGGGGCAGGAGGAGGTTACAGAGATAGGGAGGGGGTGTAGGGGGCTGGAGGAGGTTACAGAGATAGGGAGGGGGCTGGAGGGGGTTACAGAGATAGGGAGGGGGCTGGAGGGGGTTACAGAGATAGGGAGGGGGTGTAGGGAGGGTTCTCTCGGATGTGGTGCTCTGTCTCCGTATTCACCCCCTCTCTCTCTCTCTCTCTCCCACCTCAGCATGAGGGAGGACTATAGTATGAGGAAGGACCACCAGGATGTCCTGAGATCCCACCACGTTGAGCTGGCGAAGCAACTGGTGTCTCCAGAGTTACTCCAGCACCTCCTAGCGGCCGAAATCCTCACGGAGGAGATGTTGCAGGACATCGAGGTAGACCCCCCTCCCCGCGAGGGACGGCCGTCGCTTCTTCCTGGGTCGGGTGAGGTGCCCCGAGGTGGTGAGGAGACGGGCGGGGGGGGGTGGTTGGGGTGTTGGGAGAACCAGTGATGGGGTCTCAGCGAGCGTTTGACTAACTGTCTTGAACGACCAGTCCCGAAATCCAGCAGGAATAGTTCGGGAATCAGTCCTGACTGATCAAGAGTGGACGGTTTGTGCGCTAATTGACTGGGTCCGCTTTGTCCTGCCCTTTTTCCGCTGTGTTTCGGATATACCTGGGCCATTTTCCACATTGCTGGGTCGAAACAACATTTATTAGTCGACAAGTCAGGCTTACCTTCACACCGCAATGAAGTTACTGTGAAAACCCCCTCGTCGTCACACTCCGGCGCCTGTCTGGGTCAGTGCACCCCAACCAGAGATAGGGAGGGGGTGTAGGGGGCTGGAGGAGGTTACAGAGATAGGGAGGGGGTGTAGGGGGCTGGAGGAGGTTACAGAGATAGGGAGGGGGTGTAGGGGGTTGGAGGAGGTTACAGAGATAGGGAGGGGGTGTAGGGAGCTGGAGGAGGTTACAGAGGTGAGGGGTGTAGGGGTCTGGAGGAGGTTACAGAGATAGGGAGGGGGTGTAGGGGTCTGCAGGAGGTTACAGAGATAGGGAGGGTGTGTAGGGGTCAGGAGGAGGTTACAGAGATAGGGAGGGGGTGTAGGGGGCTGGAGGAGGTTACAGAGATAGGGAGGGGGTGTAGGGGGCTGGAGGAGGTTACAGAGATTGGGAGGGGGGTTTAGGGGCTGGAGGAGGTTACAGAGATAGGGAGGGGGTGTAGGGGCTGGAGGAGGTTACAGAGATAGGGAGGGGGTGTAGGGGCTGGAGGAGGTGACAGAGATAGGGAGGGGGTGTAGGGGTCTGGAGGAGGTTACAGAGATAGGGAGGGGGTGTTGGGGTCTGGAGGAGGTTACAGAGATAGGGAGGGGGTGTAGGGGTCTGGAGGAGGTTACAGAGATAGGGAGGGGGTGTAGGGGTCTGGAGGAGGTTACAGAGATGGGGAGGGGGTGTAGGGGTCTGGAGGGGGTTACAGAGATAGGGAGGGATTGTAGGGGTCTGGAGGAGGTTACAGAGATGGGGAGGGGGTGTAGGGGTCTGGAGGAGGTTACAGACATAGGGAGGGGGTGTAGGGGTCTGGAGGAGGTTACAGAGATAGGACTGTGGGAGGAAACCGGAGCACCCGGAGGAAACCCACGCAGACGCGGGGAGAACGTGCAGACTCCGCACAGACAGTGACCCGAGCCGGGAATCGAACCCGGGTCCCTCTGAGGCAGCGGTGCTAACCCACTGTGCCACCCCAGATGCCAGTGTTGTAACTGTACTGGAAGAGCTCGTCTCGGGGAGCGGCAAGTTCTGCAGCGCAAGCCTTCAGTACTATTGCCTAAAAACCTCCTGCCCCTTGCATTCAATCTATTCCCCACCCTCCCTCCCTCCCCTCCCTCTCTCCCTCGAGTTATGACCCCCTCCACTCAGCGAAGACGTCCCTTGCTCGCTCCGTCCCCCTCGATTTTGTACACTTCCCTCAGCCTTCTGCGATCGAAGGAAAACAACCCCCAGCCTCTGAAACGCTCCAGCCCGGGAAGACCTCCCGGTGAATCTCCTCTGCAACCCTCTCCGAGTGCGATCGCATCCTTCCTGCAGTGTGGCGACCAGAACCGCACACACGGGAGCTGTGGCCTCACCGGTGTTTCGTCCAGCTCCCACCGTACCCTCTCCTGCTGCTATGTTCGATCCCTCAGCTGATTAAAGCCAAGTGTTCCCTTTGCCTTCTTAACCACCTGACCGACCTGTCCTGCTCTCTGTCGGGAATCGATGGACATGCGCCCCTCTGGTCCTCTGTCCTAGCATCTTAGTGTTCATTATGTATTCCCTTAACTCGTTCGTCCTCCCATTGACTCACCTCTCACTTTTCAGGGTTAAATTCCATTTTGCCACTCTTCTGCCCATTTGATTTGCTTTATTATTGTCATGTGTCTTGGGATACAAAGTGTTGTTTCTTGCGCGCTATACAGAAAGCATACCGTTCATAGAGAAGGAAAGGAGAGAGTGCGGAATGTAGCGTTACAGCCATAGCTCGGGTGTAGAGAAAGATCAACTTAATGCGAGGTAGGTCCATTCAAAAGTCCGACCATAGAACCGTGGAAAATTACAGCTCAGAAACAGGCCTTTTGGCCCTTCTTGTCTGTGCCGAACCATTTTTCTGCCTCGTCCCACTGACCTGCACTTGGACCATATCCCTCCTCCCATCCATCAACCCGTCCAAGTTTTTCTTAAATGTTAAAAGTGACCCCGCATTTACCACTTTATCCGGCAGCTCATTCCACACTCCCACCACTCTCTGCGTGAAGAAGCCCCCCCTAATATTCCCTTTAAACTTTTCTCCTTTCACCCTTAACCCATGCCCTCTGGGTTTTTTCCTCCCCTAGCCTCAGCGGAAAAAGCCTGCTCGCATTCACTCTATCTATACCCATCAAAATCTTATACACCTCTATCAAATCTCCCCTCAATCTTCTACGCTCCAGGGAATAAAGTCCCAACCTATTCAATCTCTCTCTGTAACTCAGCTTCTCAAGTCCCGGCAACATCCTTGTGAACCTTCTCTGCACTCTTTCAACCTCATTTACATCCTTCCTGTAACTAGGTGACCAAAACTGAACACGCTACTCCAAATTCGGCCTCACCAATGCCTTATATAACCTTACCATAACACTCCAACTTTTATACTCGATACTCCGATTTATAAAGGCCAATGTACCAAAGGCACTCTTTATGACCCTATCCACCTGTGACGCCACTTTTAGGGAATTCTGACAGCAGCAGGGAAGAAGCTGTTCTTGAGTCGGTCGGTACGTGACCTCAGACTTTTGTATCTTTTTCCCGAGGGAAGAAGGTGGAAGAGAGAATGTCCGGGGGTGCGCGGGGTCCTTAATTATGCCGGCTGCTTTTCCCCAAGGCAGCGGGAAGTGTAGACGGAGTCAATGGATGGGGCTACATTCACGACCCTTTTGTCGTTCCTTGCGGTCTTGGGCAGAGCAGGAGCCCCAGACCGAGCTGTGATACACCCAGAAAGAATGCTTTCTATGGGGCATCTGTAAAAGTTGGTGAGAGTGTGGAGTTTGCACATTCTCCTCGTGTCTGCGTGGGTTTCCTCCGGGTGCTCCGGTTTCCTCCCACAGTCCAAAGATGTGCGGGTTAGGTTGATTGGCTATGCTAAAATTACCCTTAGTGTCCCGGGATGTGTAGGTTAGAGGGATTAGCGGGTAAATACGTAGGGATATGGGGGTAGGGCCTGGGTGGGATTGTGGTCGGTGCAGACTCGATGGGCCGAATGGCCTCTTTCTGTGCTGTAGGGTTTCTAAGTTTCTAAGTCGTAGCGGACGTGCCGAATTTCCGTAGCCTCCTGAGAAAGTAGAGGCGTTGGTGGGGCTTTCTTAACGATCGTGTCGGCTTTCTACCATGCCATCAATTTCCATGTCACTTGCAAACATTCACATCCAGACCATTAACGTACGCTGCCAACAGCAAGGGACGCAAAGGAGAAAGTGCTAGAGAAACTAAAAGGTCTGAAAATTGATAAATCTCCGGGCCCAGATGGGCTACATCCTAGAGTTCTAAAGGAGATAGCTGAAGAAATAGTGGAGGCGTTAGTTATGATCTTTCAAAAGTCACTGGAGTCAGGGAAAGTCCCAGAGGATTGGAAAATCGCTGTTGTAACCCCACTGTTCAAGAAGGGAACAAGAAAAAAGATGGAAAATTATAGGCCAATTAGCCTAACCTCAGTTGTTGGCAAAATTCTAGAATCCATCGTTAAGGATGAGATTTCTAAATTCTTGGAAGTGCAGGGTCGGATTAAGACAAGTCAGCATGGATTTAGTAAGGGGAGGTCGTGCCTGACAAACCTGTTAGAGTTCTTTGAAGAGATAACAAATAGGTTAGACCAAGGAGAGCCAATGGATGTTATCTATCTTGACTTCCAAAAGGCCTTTGACAAGGTGCCTCACGGGAGACTGCTGAGTAAAATAAGGGCCCATGGTATTCGAGGCAAGGTACTAACATGGATTGACGATTGGCTGTCAGACAGAAGGCAGAGAGTTGGGATAAAAGGTTCTTTCTCAGAATGGCAACCGGTGACAAGTGGTGTCCCGCAGGGTTCAGTGTTGGGGCCACAGCTGTTCTCTTTATATATTAACGATCTAGATGACGGGACTGGGAGCATTCTGGCCAAGTTTGCCGATGATACAAAGATAGGTGGAGGGGCAGGTAGTATTGAGGAGGTGGGGAGGCTGCAGAAAGATTTAGACAGTTTAGGAGAGTGGTCCAAGAAGTGGCTGATGAAATTCAACGTGGGCAAGTGCGAGGTCGTACACTTTGGAAAAAAGAATAGAGGCATGGACTATTTTCTAAACGGTGACAAAATTCATAATGCTAAAGTGCAAAGGGACTTGGGAGTCCTAGTCCAGGATTCTCTAAAGGTAAACTTGCAGGTTGAGTCCGTAATTAAGAAAGCAAATGTAATGTTGTCATTTATCTCAAGAGGCTTGGAATACAAAAGCAGGGATGTACTTCTGAGGCTTTATAAAGCACTGGTTAGGCCCCATTTGGAGTACTGTGAGCAATTTTGGGCCCCACACCTCAGGAAGGACATACTGGCACTGGAGCGGGTCCAGCGGAGATTCACACGGATGATCCCAGGAATGGTAGGCCTGACATACGATGAACGTCTGAGGATCGTGGGATTATATTCATTGGAGTTTAGGAGGTTGAGGGGAGATCTGATAGAAACTTACAAGATAATGAACGGCTTAGATAGGATGGACGTAGGGAAGTTGTTTCCATTAACAGGGGAGACTAGGACGCGGGGGCACAGCCTTAGAATAAAAGGGAGTCACTTTAGAACAGAGATGAGGAGAAATTTCTTCAGCCAGAGAGTGGTGGGTCTGTGGAATTCATTGCCACAGAGGGCTGTGGAGGCCGAGACGTTGAGCGTCTTCAAGACAGAAATTGATAAATTCTTGATTTCTCGAGGAATTAAGGGCTATGGGGAGAGAGCGGGTAAATGGAGTTGAAATCAACCATGATTGAATGGTGGAGTGGACTCGATGGGCCGAATGGCCTTACTTCCGCTCCTATGTCTTATGGTCTTATGGTCTTAACAGCGTCCCCAGTCACGGAAACAACCTTCCGCCACCACCCTCTGCCTCCCGCCACCCTTGGCCAAGTTTGGATCCAGATGGCCCCGGGGGTTTCACGGGCCCTTGTCCCTCACCCTCCTGTTATGGGCCAGGTTGGACTCTTCACGGTGTTCCACGAAGCTGGCCGTACCTGCAATGTTTTGCGCTGTTCCGCAGGGCTCTGTACTGGGACCTCTGCTATTTGTGATATATATAAATGATTTGGAAGAAGGTGTAACTGGTGTAATCAGCAAGTTTGCGGATGACACGAAGATGGCTGGACTTGCGGATAGCGAAGAGCATTGTCGGGCAATACAGCAGGATATAGATAGGCTGGAAAATTGGGCGGAGAGGTGGCAGATGGAGTTTAATCCGGATAAATGCGAAGTGATGCATTTTGGAAGAAATAATGTAGGGAGGAGTTATACAATAAATGGCAGAGTCATCAGGAGTATAGAAACACAGAGGGACCGAGGTGTGCAAGTCCACAAATCCTTGAAGGTGGCAACACAGGTGGAGAAGGTGGTGAAGAAGGCATATGATATGCTTGCCTTTCTAGGACGGGGTATAGAGTATAAAAGCTGGAGTCTGATGATGCAGCTGTATAGAACGCTGGTTAGGCCACATTTGGAGTACTGCGTCCAGTTCTGGTCGCCGCACTACCAGAAGGACGTGGAGGCATTGGAGAGAGTGCAGAGAAGGTTTACCAGGATGTTGCCTGGTATGGAGGGTCTTAGCTATGAGGAGAGATTGGGTAGACTGGGGTTGTTCTCCTTGGAAAGACGGAGAATGAGGGGAGACCTAATAGAGGTGTACAAGATTATGAAGGGTATAGATAGGGTGAACAGTGGGAAGCTTTTTCCCAGGTCGGAGGTGACGATCACGAGGGGTCACGGGCTCAAGCTGAGAGGGGCGAAGTATAACTCAGATATCAGAGGGACGTTTTTTACACAGAGGGTGGTGGGGGCCTGGAATGTGCTGCCAAGTAGGGTGGTGGAGGCAGGCACGCTGACATCGTTTAAGACTTACCTGGATAGTCACATGAGCAGCCTGGGAATGGAGGGATACAAACGATTGGTCTAGTTGGACCAAGGAGCGGCACAGGCTTGGAGGGCCGAAGGGCCTGTTTCCTGTGCTGTACTGTTCTTTGTTCTTTGAATTCGGCTGGGATGAGCAAGGAGGGGTTTCAGCTGACCCACGAGCAGCTTTTTTTTAAAATCAAAAACAATGTTTGATTCAGAATATTTGTTGACACGTACAGCAAGACAATTCGGCACGCTTGGTTTCCTCGGTCAGAACATTGAACGCAGGAGTTGGGACGTCTTGTTGAAGTTGTACAAGACATTGGTGAGGCCACACTTGGAATACTGCGCGCAGTTCTGGCCACCCTATTATAGAAAGGATATTATTAAACTAGAAAGAGTGCGGAAAAGATTTACTAGGATGCTACCGGGACTTGATGGATTGAGTTATAAGGAGAGGCTGGGTAGAAACATGGAAAAACTACAATACAGGCCCTTCAGCCCACAAAGTTGTGCCGAACATGTCCCTACCTTAGCGATTACTAGGCTTACCTATAACCCTCTATCTTACTAAGTTCCATGTACTTATCTAAAAGTCTCTCAAAAGACCCTATCGAATCCGCCTCCACTACCGGCAGCCCATTCCACGCACCCACCGCCCTCTGAGTGAAAAACTTACCCCTGACATCTCCTCTGTACCTACCCCCCAGCACCCTAAACCTGTGACCTCTTGTGGCAACCATTTCAGCCCTGGGAAAAAGCCTCTGAGAATCCACTCTATCAATACCTCTCAACATCTTGTACACCTCTATCAGGTCACCCCCTCATCCTTCGTCTCTCCAAGGAGAAAAGGCCTAGCTCTCTCAACCTATCCTCATAAGGCATGCCCCCCAACCCAGGCAACATCCTCGTAAATCTCCTCTGCAACCTTTCTATGGCTTCCGCATCCTTCCTGTAATGAGGCGACCAGAACTGAGCACAGTACTCCAAGTGTGGTCTGACCAGGGTCATATATAGCTGCAACATTATCTCACGACTCCTAAACTCAGTTCCTCGATTGATGAAGGCCAGTACACCATACGCCTTCTTAACCACAGCCTCAACCTGCACAGCTGCTTTGAGCGTCCTATGAACCCGGACCCAAAGATCATAGAACAGTACAGCACAGAACAGGCCCTTCGGCCCACGATGTTGTGCCGAGCTTTGTCTGAAACCCAGATCAAGCTATTTCCTCCCAAGATCCTTCTCATCTTCCACACTGCCAAGAGTCCTACCATTAACATTATATTCCGCCATCCTATTCGACCTGCCAAAATGAACCACCTCACACTTATCCGGGTTGAACTCCATCTGCCACTTCTCCGCCCAGTCTTGCATCCTATCTATGTCTCGCTGCAACTTCTGACATCCCTCTACACCATCCACAACACCTCCAACCTTTGTGTCGTCGGCAAACTTACCAACCCATCCCTCCACTTCCTCATCCAGGTCATTTATAAAAATCACAAAGAGTAAGGGTCCCAGAACGGATCCCTGGGGCACTCCACTGGTGACCGACCTCCATTCAGAATATGACACATCTATAACCCCTTGTATCCCATGCCCCTTCACTTTCTCAATCAGCCTTGCATGGGGCACCTTATCAAATGCCTTGCTGAAGTCCATATAAACCACATCTACCGCTCTACCTTCATCAATGTGTTTAGTCACATCCTCAAAAAATTCAATCAGGCTCGTGAGGCATGATCTGCCTTTGACAAAGCCATGCGGACGATTCTTAATCATATTACACCTCTCCAAATGTTCATAAATCCTGCCTCTCAGGATCTTCTCCATCAACTTACCAACCACTGAGGTTAGGCTCAGTGGTCTATAATTTCCAGGGCTATCTCTACTCCCTTTCTTGGATAAAGGAACAACGTCCGCAATCCTCCGGAACCTCTCCCGTCTCCATCGATGATGCAAAGATCATCGCCAGAGGCTCTGCAATCTCTTCCCTCGCCTCCCACAGTAGCCTGGGGTACATCCCATCCGGTCCCGGCGATTTATCTAACTTGATGCTTTTCAACAGCTCCAACACATCCTCTTTCTTGCTATCTACATGCTCAAGCTTTTCAGTCCGCTGCAAGTCTGCACTCCAACCACCAAGATCCTTATAGGATGCAAAGCTAGGCTGAAAAATGGCAAATGGAGTTTAACCCTGAAAAATGTGAGGTGATTCATTTTGGTAGGACTAATTTAAATGTGGATTACAGGGTCAAAGGTAGGGTTCTGAAGACTGTGGAGGAACAGAGAGATCTTGGGGTCCATATCCACAGATCTCTAAAGGTTGCCACTCAAGTGGATAGAGCTGTGAAGAAGGCCTATAGTGTGTTAGCTTTTATTAACAGGGGGTTGGAGTTTAAGAGCCGTGGGGTTATGCCGCAACTGTACAGGACCTTGGTGAGACCACATTTGGAATATTGTGCGCAGTTCTGGTCACCTCACTATAAGAAGGATGTGGAAGCGCTGGAAAGAGTGCAGAGGAGATTTACCAGGATGCTGCCAGGTTTGGAGGGTAGGTCTTATGAGGAAAGGTTGAGGGAGCTAGGGCTGTTCTCTCTGGAGCGGAGGAGGCTGAGGGGAGACTTAATAGAGGTTTATAAAATGATGAAGGGGATAGATAGAGTGAACGTTCAAAGACTATTTCCCCGGGTGGATGGAGCTATTACAAGGGGGCATAACTATAGGGTTGGCGGTGGGAAATATAGGAAGGATATCAGAGGTAGGTTCTTTACGCAGAGAGTGGTTGGGGTGTGGAATGGACTGCCTGCAGTGATAATGGAGTCAGACACTTTAGGAACATTTAAGCGGTTATTGGATAGGCACATGGAGCACACCAGGATGATAGGGAGTGGGATAGCTTGATCTTGGTTTCAGATAAAGCTCGGCACAACATCGTGGGCCGAAGGGCCTGTTCTGTGCTGTACTGTTCTATGTTTTCCATAGTGAATACTGAAGTAAAGTATTCATTAAGTACCTCTGCTATTTCTCCCGGTTCCGTACAAACTGGGACTTTTTTCCTCTGGAGCGTAGGAGGCTGAGGGGTGATCTTATAGAGGTCCATAAAATAATGAGGGGCACAGATCAGCCAGATAGTCAATATCTTTTCCCAAAGGTAGGGGAGTCTAAAACTAGAGGGCATAGGTTTAAGGGGAGAGATACAAAAGTGTCCAGAGGCGCAATTTGTTCACACAGAGGGTGGTGAGTGTCTGGAACGAGCTGCCAGAGGCAGTAGTAGAGGCGGGTACAATTTTGTCTTTTAAAAAGCGTTTAGACAGTTCCATGGGTACGATGGGTAGAGAGGGATATGGGCCAAATGCGGGCAATTGGGACTAGCTTCGGGGCTTAAAAAAAAGGGCAGTATGGACTAGTTGGGCCGAAGGGCCTGTTTCCATGCTGTAAAACTCTGTGACTCTATGACAATTAGCAAGAACTTTTAACAGTTACAATCAAGAAGAGTATTATTAACATTATATAACAATATTGTTTCCTTAATACGGCTCTTAAGGAAATATCTCTAACATGTTCCACCCAAAGCCAACACAAAACCCTCCAAATAAACACAACACAGCACCGATTAATGCCCACTTGTTACAGGAACCCAGCCTCCTGGGTTGAAAAATCCCTCGAAGAAACTCAAAAGTGGTTGTAGTCCAATCTGTTTCCCAATGCACAGCTTCCTGAAGGCAGGAGAGCTCTCGGTCTCTCCTTCAGCTAACTTGACACTAGTTTCAGAACCAAACCGAGAGAAGAACTGGGGGGGAGAGAGAGAGAGACTACTTCTGAGCTTGCTGCTAAACTGCTTCCAAAACACGAAACCAAAAGCCCAAAAGGGAGAAATGCCACAGTGAAAGTGAAACCCCGATCACCTGACTGCCCACAGCTTAGCTCCACCCCCAGTGACATCACTGACGCTGTCAGCTGCATAATTTAAAAAAAAAACCCTTCTTAAAGGTACACTCACATGACACTCCCGTGTTGGAACTTGTCAAAAGCCTCACTGAAGTCCACGTAGACTGCATCCACCGCGCTACCTTCATCTACACTCCCAGTCGCCTCGAGAAATTCAGTCAAGTTGTTAAGGCGTAGAAACTAGAAGCGGGAGGAGGCCCTTCGAGCCTGCTCCGCCATTCATTACTATCACGGCTGTTCATCCAATTCAACATCCTGAACCCCCCCCTCTTTCCCCCCCGATATCCCTCGATCCCTTTAGCCCCAAGAGCGAAATCTAATTTCTTCCTGAAATCACACAACGTTTTGGCCTCAGCTACTTTCTGTGGGAGTGAATTCCACACATTCACCGCCCTCTGGGTGAAGACATTCCCCCTGCCCTCAGTCCGAAAAGATTTACCCCCTGATCCTCAAACTATGACCCCCTAGTTCTAGACACCCCCCTCACCATCGGGAATATTCTTCCTGAATCTACCCTGTCCAACCCCGTTAGAATTTTATAAGTTTCTATCAGATCCCCTCTCACTCTTCGACACTCCAGTGAATATAGAACAAACAAAGAGCAGTACAGCACAGGAACAGACCCTTCGGCCCTCCAAGCCCGTGCCGCTCCCTGGTCCAAACTAGACCATTCTTTTGTATCCCTCCATTCCCACTCCGTTCATGTGGCGATCTAGATAAGTCTTAAACGTTCCCAGTGTGTCCGCCTCCACCACCTTGCCCGGCAGCGCATTCCAGGCCCCCACCACCCTCTGTGTAAAATACGTCCTTCTGATATCCGTGTTAAACCTCCCCCCACCCCCTCACCTTGAACCTATGACCCCTCGTGAACGTCACCACCGACCTGGGGAAAAGCTTCCCACCGTTCACCCTATCTATGCCTTTCATAATTTTATACACCTCTATTAAGTCTCTCTCTCTCTCTCTCTGACTCTGTCTCTCTCTCTCTCTGACTCTGTCTCTCTCTCTCTCTCTCTGTCTCTCTCTCTCTCTGACTCTGTCTCTCTCTCCCTCTCTCTCTGTCCCTCTCTCTCTCTGTCCCTCTCTCTCTCTGTCCCTCTCTCTCTCTCTCTGTCCCTCTCTCTCTCTCTCTGTCCCTCTCTCTCTCTGTCCCCTCTCTCTCTCTCTGTCCCCTCTCTCTCTCTCTCTGTCCCTCTCTCTGTCCCTCTCTCTCTCTCTCTGTCCCTCTCTCTCTCTCTCTCTGTCCCTCTCTCTCTCTCTCTGTCCCTCTCTCTCTCTGTCCCTCTCTCTCTCTGTCCCTCTCTGTCTCTGTCCCTCTCTCTCTCTCTCTGTCCCTCTCTCTCTCTCTCTGTCCCTCTCTCTCTCTCTCTGTCCCTCTCTCTCTCTCTCTGTCCCTCTCTCTCTCTCTCTGTCCCTCTCTCTCTCTCTCTGTCCCTCTCTCTCTCTCTGTCCCTCTCTCTCTCTCTCTGTCCCTCTCTCTCTCTCTCTGTCCCTCTCTCTCTCTGTCCCTCTCTCTCTCTCTCTCTGTCCCTCTCTCTCTCTGTCCCTCTCTCTCTCTGTCCCTCTCTCTCTCTCTGTCCCTCTCTCTCTCTCTGTCCCTCTCTCTCTCTCTGTCCCTCTCTCTCTCTGTCCCTCTCTCTCTCTCTGTCCCTCTCTCTCTCTCTGTCCCTCTCTCTCTCTCTGTCCCTCTCTCTCTCTCTGTCCCTCTCTCTCTCTCTCTGTCCCTCTCTCTCTCTCTGTCCCTCTCTCTCTCTCTGTCCCTCTCTCTCTCCTGTCCCTCTCTCTCTCTCTGTCCCTCTCTCTCTCTCTGTCCCTCTCTCTCTCTCTGTCCCTCTCTCTCTCTCTGTCCCTCTCTCTCTCTCTGTCCCTCTCTCTCTCTCTGTCCCTCTCTCTCTCTCTGTCCCTCTCTCTCTCTCTGTCCCTCTCTCTCTCTCTGTCCCTCTCTCTCTCTCTGTCCCTCTCTCTCTCTCTGTCCCTCTCTCTCTCTCTGTCCCTCTCTCTCTCTCTGTCCCTCTCTCTCTCTCTGTCCCTCTCTCTCTCTCTGTCCCTCTCTCTCTCTCTGTCCCTCTCTCTCTCTGTCCCTCTCTCTCTCTCTGTCCCTCTCTCTCTCTCTGTCCCTCTCTCTCTCTCTGTCCCTCTCTCTCTCTCTGTCCCTCTCTCTCTCTCTGTCCCTCTCTCTCTCTCTGTCCCTCTCTCTCTCTCTGTCCCTCTCTCTCTCTCTGTCCCTCTCTCTCTCTCTGTCCCTCTCTCTCTCTCTGTCCCTCTCTCTCTCTCTGTCC